>NC_134266.1:14549122-14791622 GCF_031893055.1 Leptodactylus fuscus
CTATCTATCTATCTATCTATCTATCTATCTATCTATCTATCCATCTCACTCTATCTATCATCTATCTATCTATCTATCTATCTATCTATCTATCTATCTATCTATCTATTATCTATCTATCTCCTTCTACAGTATCTATCTATCTATCTATCTATCTATCTCCTATCTATCTATCTATCTATCTATCTATCTATCTATCTATCTATCTCCTATCTATCTATTTATCTATCTCCTATCTATCTATCTATCTATCTATCTATCTATCTATCTATCTATCTATCCATCCGTTATCTTTACTGATTTGGTGCAGAAATATAGTAAATTCTCATTTACCACCATGCTGGATTGTAGTAAGAGAATGAGTATGTATTTTCGGGGTGGTGCAGTTCCTCTTCCAGCCTCCCAGTCTTGCTCGGGGTTTTTCCTTGGGATGTTCCATGATGAGTTTACAATTTCATATTGGAGCAGCTGATACACGAGGACATTGAGTGACATCCCAAGGTCACAAGGAGCCATCCCTGAAGGTCATCCAACCCGCCACTGCTTTTCATTGAGCTTTTCCATCATATTGGTGTGATTTTATGTTTTTGTGATGCATATTAGATAATCTCATTAGCGATAGATTCTTTTTTTTCATTAAGTGCTGTGACTCGGTAATGATCTGTGCCTAAGCTCGTCATAATCATGGCACGTCTATTTATACCTCCAAGGTGTCCTTCAACGAAAGCTCCTTAGATGAACCATTTAGAAAGTACCGATTCCGTCTCGTGGCTTGGCAGAAATTTGCTGCAACTTTTTGCCTATTTTTATTTTTTTGCCTAATTTTAACTTTTCTTCAAATACTATCATATCTGTGTTTTTTTTCCTTATGGGCACAGTTGTAGGCCTGATTTAGGAATTGCATGATAAGGAATTCTCTTATATCACTGACGCCATCAGTGCGCCTACTTCGTCTATCTACACGATCATGGATTTGATTATATAATAAGCCCCCAGACCTATTATATACTATTAACTCCTTCTTTCCCGGGTATTATACCATACAATTACTCTACCGTTTAACCCCTTGATTGACACAACGTATGATTTGTATATAAGGGCAGTCTTTCCTGGGGTCCCGAAAATGGCCCCAATATCGCTTGCTTTTGGACATAATTCATTGCCTATATCTATACAGGACTAGACAGTGAGTATAAAGTACAGACCTATAGAGCTAGGAAATTATTCGTGAAAAATCAAGACAAAAAGCTAATAGTTAAAAATAAAGTTCAAAAATTCAATTCAAAATATTTAAAAAATTGTGTTAAGATCAGATTTTTTTTTTTTTTTTTTTTAATAATAGATGATACTTTTATTTGATATAAATATGACCAGAATATTTAGGTGATGAAATGAATTTTTTTACATTTTTTTTTTGGTATTTTCTCTCAACTAAAAGTGAAGCTCCAATAGATATTTTCGCTGCTTCGTGACCAGATACATTTTTGGGTATTTTTTTTACTTGTGGTTTTGACAGCTATAAAAAAAATAATAAAAAATTGGCTCGGGTTATTAAAAAAAAAATTTGCAGAATTTTTTTCTGCGATATATTGGGATTTACATGTATGTTATTTTTATTTTTGATTTTTTTTTTTTTTTTTTTTTAACCACTTCAGTACCGGGCCAATTTGTGGTCCAGGACCAGACACATTTTCGGGTTTTGAGGGCTGTAACATTTTTCTCGTATATGTCTCATTCAACTAATTTTTGCGTCTTTTTTCGGGGACACATATGGCTTTATTTTTATGTTGTTTTTATTTTCGAATATGTTTTAATTTTTTTATATCCGGGAAAATATAAACAATATAGGAGGGAAATTATGTCTGGTTTTCATTTTATTATTACTATTTTTTTTATTTAATAACACAAAATGCTACTGAAAAACTTTATAAAATAGTTTTTCCTCTCTGTTACCGTAATTTCTATTTTGTATGGTGTTGTCGGGGGTGGGGCTATAACCTTTAATAACGGCGTTTTATTAGCGTATTATTTTATTTTATTTTTTTATTATTTTATTTACTTTTTTTTTTCATTATTATTATTATTATTATTATTATTATTATTATTATTTTATTTTATTTTTTTTCTTCAGGTTATGTCACCATAAGGTCATAAGAGACCATTGGGGACATCTGATCACTTTTTTCTTTGTTAGAGAGGCTGATTTCCCCTGCAACTGGGGCTGGTACATTTAGCCTCCTGCATGTTGTATACACAGTATACAGAGCTGATCTGGGTCCTGTAGGACCCAGCAGCTCTTGCAAGACACTGATCCTGGCAAATCATGTCAGCGCTGGGTCAGAGGGCGGCCACATCATGGCGGCGCCCATAGCCGTGTATACAGAGCTCATTCTGTATATACAGCGATCAAGAAGGCAGGGATAGGAATAAACCTTCCCTGCCTTCTCTCTGGGAGTTCTAGCTGACGTTACAGCCGGCTCCCAGCTTCAGCAATTGCACAATCTCGTACCGGCATGTCTTGTCAGAACAAGGCAACCACTTCCCAGACGTTTATAGTCTATGGGCGGTCCGGAAGTGGTTAATATCTGGGAAAATGTGAACGAACAGGAGGGAAAACGTGACTGTTAAAGGTTTTTTTTTTAATAATTCATGTTTTTAAATAGATTTTTCACACTGATTTTTATGTTGGTGACACATAGTTTAATGTCGCTGGGGGGCAGGGCTAGAACATGTAATGTGGAATTTTTTTTTTTTTTTTTTAGACATTGTGTCCCCCCCATAAGGTCATAATAGACCTTTGGAGACCTTCTAAAATTACATTTCATTTTTCTGATTTGTTCTGTAACCAGGGCTGATACATTAGGCTCAGTTACAGGAAAAATAAAGCCTTCAGACCTGAACTTCGGAGCTTATCTAGATCCTCTAGGACCCAACAGCTCCTGCACAAACTTGTACAGCTGGTAAACTCTGCAAGGACATATAGGCTTGTTCTTGCAGACTTAGGGTGCATGCACACTACGTAACGCCGGGCGTGTATGAGAGCCGTACACGCCGGCATTACGGCAGACTGCCGAACACTTCCCATTCACTTCAATGGGAGCGCTTGTAACAGCGGCGTTTACGAGCGCTCCCATTGAAGTGAATGGGAAGTGTTCGGCAGTCTGCCGTAATGCCGGCGTGTACGGCTCTCATACACGCCCGGCGTTACGTAGTGTGCATGCACCCTTAGATACCAAACACCCCAGAGGTATAAAGTCAATGGGCGCTCAGCGCTTGGTTAAAAAAAAAAGGCAGCTCATCCTGTAAAAAACAAGTCCCTATAAGTCAATGAAAAAAATAATAAAGTTATGGTAGGGAAGCAAAAACAAAACTAAAACATGCTTGCGTTTGTAAGGCCAAAATTTCCTTGTAAAGATACCTAATATAATTATCAATTAGGCCTTAAGCATTAACCCCTTCATTTTTTTAAATCTCTCTTTGCAATCACTAGAAATAACTCGTACTAGGCTTTGCTTTTGCAGAATGAGTTGTATTTTTTGTAGATGCTAACTTTTTGTACATGTCCCTTCATGTTCAATTTATATAAACTGTTATCCTTGCAGAAATGCAGATAACAAGCAATTCCTCTGCATAATTTAATTTTTTTTTCTCAAGACACTGTTTGAGACATTATTAGAGTCAGAGTCAGATATTAAACATAAGAACAAGGGGCACAATCACTAGAATTCCCTATGTGGCAGTTAAAGGGGAGTTGCTCCCTTTGAATGCCACGCTCAACATTGATTGCAGCGTCCATAGGGTTAAACGGCGGGGATCGAAAGGTTTTTCGGAGGCTTTTCTGCACCTTTTTGTGCTATAAATCTCAAATGAGGCCAGTTTGTATAGTTTTTGTGTTCATTTTATTGATTTTCTATTAAACCTTGCGTGTGCAATGTTTGTTATTATCTTACCCAGGGTGAATCTCGCAGTCATTTTCTCAGGGATTTCGGCTCCGCTCACATCTATCTGTTTTGTTATTTTGAACTCAACCTTCTTTTCTTCTCTCTCCGGCCCACTGCCAGGAGAAACAGCGGCTGATATTACCTCCAGTATAAATAATCACACTGCAGCCAATGGGAGGACGGGAATGTATAAGATAATAATGGATGTTTAGCGATGCCTGCATATACATGGACTCCGTGCTCCAGCCGTCTTCTCACAAGCTGATGGATTTTTAGATGAGTGACATATTCAGTGATTTCCACATTTACTACAGAGAATTTACACACCTCATGAGATACCATTTAGCCGTACAGTATGGCTGCAATATTGTCTAGCAAAACACATATTGGAAGGCGGTGGAGCTTATGCAAATAAACCTCCAAAGTAGGTGTTTCTGGGACGTTTTGTATCAATTTGTCCGTAAAATGGAGCTGGAGAAGTCTGGAATTGTGTATTTACCCCTTTTTAGTGGGTGAGACAAATAGTCATATTATATTCATCATGTAATTCCACCATACTAAGGATGCCTAAGGATCATTGCTTACAGTCTCTTTACACGACACACGGCTTATTGGTTACAGTCTCTGTAAGACGGCACACGGCAAAATCACGGCCGCAAAATAGCACCGCATATACGGTACCAGCTCCCATTGAAAACGGGAAATGGGAAAATGGGAACCTATATGGCCCGCAAAAGCTCCCGCGGCGTCTACGTACCACATTACATGCCAAAAGACATCGTGTGAACCCTGCCTTATAGAGACTGTAACCAATAAACTGTGTGCCCTCTTATAGAGACTGTAACCAATAAACTGTGTGCCCTCTTATAGAGACTGTAACCCATAAACTGTGTGTTCTCTTATAGAGACTGTAACCAATAAACTGTGTTCTCTTATAGAGTCTTTAACTAATAAGCTGTGTGCCCTCTTATAGAGACTGTAACCAATAAGCTGTGTGCCCCCTTAGAGACTGTAAGCAATATGCTGTGTGCCCTCTTATAGAGACTGTAACCAGTAAACTGTGCGCCCTCTTATAGAGAGTGTAACCAATAAACTGTGTTCTCTTATAGAGTCTTTAACCAATAAGCTGTGTGCCCTCTTATATAAACTGTAACCAATAAGCTGTGTGCCCCCTTAGAGACTGTAAGCAATATGCTGTGTGCCCTCTTATAGAGACTGTAACCGATAAGCTGTGTGTTCTCTTATAGAGACTGTAACCAATAAGCTGTGTGAACCCGGCATAAGAGGGCACACAGCTTATTGGTTACAGTCTCTATAAGAGAACACAGTTTATTGGTTACAGTCTCTATAAGAGGGCACACAGCTTATTGGTTACAGTCTCTATAAGAGGGCACACAGAATATTGGTTACAGTCTCTATAAGAGAGCACACAGCATATTGCTTACAGTCTCTAAGGGGGTGCACAGCTTATTGGTTACAGTCTCTGTAACAGGGCACACAGCTTATTGGTTACAGTCTCTGTAACAGGGCACACAGCTTATTGGTTACAGTCAGTCTTACAGAGCACAAGGGATTTTAGTTGCAGTCTCTCAAAGGGTGCACCGTTTATTAATTTTAGTCTCTCTTAAAGGGTACACAGATTATTGGTTTTAGTCTCTATTAAAGGGCACACAGTTTATTGGTTACAGTCTCTGTAGAGGGCACAGTTTATTAGTTATAGTATCTCTAAGAGAGCATACAATTTACTGGTTACAATCTCTCTCAGTGGACACACAGCTTATTGGCCACGATCTCTCTTACAGGGCACACGGCTTATTGGTTATAGTCTGTCTTAACGGGCACGAAGCATCTTGCTTTCCCACTTTCTCAAAGAATAAACAACTTATTGGTTACAGTCTCTCTTAGAAGCGTGTGGAAGGTAGCTTGGTAGGTAGCAGCAATGGTGCAGCCCCTACAAGGTCTGGTGCAAATAGGTTTATTTGGAAATAAGTAAACATTTACTTTAGGTACAGAATTAAAACATGGAAAAACATCAAACAAAAGCCTGCTTGTCCGAGCACTAACTAAACACTGTAACGCTAACTATACATGTGGCTTACTATCAGCCACACGAACAAACAACATAGTACAGTACAGTCTCACCAGACTCTCAGTATCTCAGGACAGAACCAGGCGCCTCCTCTCTCTGTCTCCCAGGATTTGCCTTCAAGTTTATGTCCCAGTAATGAGCCCAGAACCCACAACTGGGGCTGAGGTCTACTCAAGACTCAAGATCACACACGTCAGAAACCGGGGGGAGATATACCGTGACTCCAGCACTCTGCCTGTCACCTTCTCACAGAGGTCACAAAGTTTATTGGTTACAGTCTCTCTTAGATCTTACACAGTTATTGGTTACAGTCTCTCTTAGATCGTACACAGTTATTGGTTACAGTCTCTCTTAGAGGGCACAACGTTTATTGATTATAGTTTCTTGGTTATTGGTTACAGTTTCTCTTAGATGGCACACAACTTAGCTATAACCTGGCTATAGTTCACTCTAAGGGCCTATTCACACGGAGTAAATGGGCGCGCAATGTGCCGCGTTTACGGGACGTTTGTGCCGCGATTTTGATGGTGCATGTTTGCGGTCGCATTAGCGCCGCGTAAACGCGCATTAGCGCAACCACAAACATGCA
Source organism: Leptodactylus fuscus (assembly GCF_031893055.1). NCBI lineage: Eukaryota > Metazoa > Chordata > Amphibia > Anura > Leptodactylidae > Leptodactylus > Leptodactylus fuscus. Next base: position 14,555,742 of record NC_134266.1, read on the forward strand.
CCGTCAAAATCGCGGCGCTAACGTCCTGTAAACGCGGCACATTGCGTGCCGCGTTTACTCCGTGTGAATAGGCCCGTAGAGGACACACAGCCTATTGGTTACAGTCTCTCTTGCAAGACACATAGCTTGCTCGCTACAATCTCTGTTACTGGGCAACCAGCATATTAGTTAAATTAATAATAGGCTCCAATTAGTTAATTGGAGCCATCTATGGTACCTTGAGCTGGCACTCTCCCAGCCTCTGTTTTTTTTTGTTGTTGTATTTTTTGGTATTCCCAATGTCTACCATGCATACATTCTCCATGAAGTGGCCTGGTACAATTCTCCTGTGACACTGCCATTGCAAGACTGCCCCCTGCAGTGAGTCTGTGCAACTTCATGTTTGATACCTGGGACCTCCACTGGCCATCTTAGCCACATTCACTTGAAAGTCTCTAAGCTGCTGTATTACAATGTGACCTATGATTGTGACGGCAGTGGCCTCTTCAAATACCTGATCGGTGGGGGTCTCAAATATTGTACCCCCCAGTGATCACATAGGGATGGGTTTTCAATATATGGTGATGTCTGTACATGATTATGAGGGTGGTCATCTTGACTGAGCTTCTCCTCTGCTCTGTTAACACAATTTAGTGACATGCTTTAGAGCAGGGGTAGGGAACCTTTGGCTCTCCAGCTGCTGTGAAACTACAACTCCCAGCATGTTCCATTCACTTCCATGGGAGTTCCAAGAACAGAAGAGTAAGTATGCATGCTGGGAGTTGTAATTTTGCAACAGCTGGAGAGCCGTACGTTCCCTACCCCTGCTTTAGAGCATAGTCATGGCCAAAGGCAACAATCAGAGCAGATTAATTGAGGTCTATGAAGTCTTAGTCTGTGCAGGGAGGGGGGTAGATCAGCTGTGACATCATCTATTGCCATTAATGGATACAATGGTGGGTCAGGGGTGTTATCTATACAGGTGATATCTTCTATTGTAATACTGTCTGTTATGTAAATGAAAACAACATTTCTATGTTGGTATGATCTGGTTTCTGAATTTGAAGCTAATTTTGATGTGTTCTCCTTTTCATATCAATGGATTTTTCAGGCAGAATCCGCCTAAAGAAGGAGCAGGACACTTCTTTTTTTTTTTTAACTACCTTTAAAAACCTCCCCTCCTCCCCCCCCATGAAATGCAAGGGTTTCCCCCAACACTCCAAAAACATAGGGAATTTAGATTGCATTGAGTGCAGTGGGACAGTAAATGAGGACAATCGCTTTTAAGGGTTGTGGATTATGTCGACGTTATACAAGTAAGCAAAACTATTGCCAGTGCCACCAATTTGTCACGTATGGACCGTCCTAGTACGTGATGTGGGCGCAGCTATCACTCCATACACTCCATCGCTCGCTCACCTACTGCAAACTGAGCATAAATCACACCACAAAACAGTCTACGCACCCCAGATACACGCTGCCACCAAATTAGACATCAGCTGCCACTCAAAATAAATGGCTTTTATTCAGCATCTAAAGTAAGTGGCAGTAAGAAAATAATCACCCTCCTAGCAGACTCCTAGGGCGCGATATCGCCAGTGAACCCTCTCCCACAATACATCTCCTGAAGTCCCTGCTCGGCTTGTTAGCTCCGGCTCAACTCAAGAAAGTCCAAGTGTTTAGGAATCACGAGACAGTATGTCTGCCGTATATGTTAGCTCGGGGCCGAGGGCTGTCTTTGAGGTTTTGGGGTACTTTTAGTTTTGCATGGCCAATAACTTACATCAATCTGTTATACTGAGGTTAGTTGTGTCTAACGATATATATCTAGTATCTAAAATATCATATCTATTACAAGAACAGATTTTATAATATACAGTATCTATCTATCATCTGTTATTCTCTCTTCTATCTATCTATTGCACATCTATCTATCTACAGTCCTATGAAAAAGTTTGGGCCCCCCTATTAATCTTAATCATTTTTAGCTCTAAATATTTTGGTGTTTGCAGCAGCCATTTCAGTTTGATATATCTAATAACTGATGGACACAGTAATATTTCAGGATTGAAATGAGGTTTATTGTACTATCAGAAAATGTGCAATATGCATTAAACCAAAATGTGACCGATGCAAAAGTCTGGGCACCTCAACAGAAAAGTGACATTAATATTTAGTAGATCCTCCTTTTGCCTCTAGTCGCTTCCTGTAGCTTTTAATCACTTCCTGGATCCTGGATGAAGGGATTTTGGACCATTCCTCTTTACAAAACAATTCAAGTTCAGTTAAGTTTGATGGTCGCCGAACATGGACAGCCCGCTCTCAAATGATCTGAAAACAAAGATTGTTCAACATAGTTGTTCAGGGGAAGGATACAAAAAGTTGTCTCAGAGATTTAACCTGTCAGTTTCCACTGTGAGGAACATAGTAAGGAAATGGAAGACCACAGGGACAGTTCTTGTTAAGCCCAGAAGTGGCAGGCCAAGAAAAATATCAGAAAGGCAGAGAAGAAGAATGGTGAGAAGAGTCAAGAACAATCCACAGACCACCTCCAAAGAGCTGCAGCATCATCTTGCTGCAGATGGTGTCACTGTGCATCGGCCAACAATACAGCGCACTTTGCACAAGGAGAGGCTGTATGGGAGAGTGATGAGAAAGAAGCCGTTTCTGCAAACACGCCACAAACAGAGTCGCCTGAGGTATGCAAATGCGCATTTGGACAAGGCAGCTTCATTTTGGAAGAAGATCCTGTGGACTGATGAAACAAAGATTGAGTTGTTTGGTCATACAAAAAGGCGTTATGCATGGCGTCCAAAAACAGCATTCCAAGTAAAACACATGCTACCCACTGTAAAATTTGGTGGAGGCTCCATCATGCTTTGGGGCTGTGTGGCCAATGCCGGCATCGGGAATCTTGTTAAAGTTGAGAGTCGCATGGATTCCACTCAGTATCAGCAGATTCTTCAGAATAATGTTCAAGAATCAGTGACGAAGTTGAAGTTACCCCGGGGATGGATATTTCAGCAAGACAATGATCCAAAACACCGCTCCAAATCGACTCAGGCATTCATGCGGAGGAACAATTACAATGCTCTGGAATGGCCATCCCAGTCCCCAGACCTGAATATCATTGAACATCTGTGGGATGATTGGAAGCGGGCTGTCCATGCTCGGCGACCATCAAACTTAACTGAACTTGAATTGTTTTGTAAAGAGGAATGGTCCAAAATCCCTTCATCCAGGATCCAGGAACTGATTAAATCTACAGGAAGCGACTAGAGGCTGTTATCTGTGCAAAAGGAGGATCTATGAAATATTAATGTCACTTTTCTGTTGAGGTGCCGATACTTTTGCACTGGTCAAATTTTGGTTTAATGCATATTGCACATTTTCTGTTAGTAAAATAAACCTCATTTCAATCCTGAAATATTACTGTGTCCATCAGTTATTAGATATAGCAAACTGAAATGGCTGCTGCAAACACCAAAATATTTAGAACTAAAAATGATTAAGATTAATAGGGGTGCCCAAACTTTTTCATAGGACTGTATCTAGTGATGGATACAAGGGTGCATGGTCATGTGATGGACACAAGGGTGCATGGTCATGTGATGGACACATGGGTGCATGGTCATGTGATGGACACAAAGAAGCATGGTCATGTGATGGACACAAAGAAGCATGGTCATGTGATGGACACAAGGGTGCATGGTCATGTGATGGACACAAGAGTGCCTGGTCATGTGATGGACACAAGAGTGCCTGGTCATGTGATGGACACAAGGGTGCATGGTCATGTGATGGACACAAGGGTGCATGGTCATGTGATGGACACATGGGTGCATGGTCATGTGATGGACACATGGGTGCATGGTCATGTGATGGACACAAAGAAGCATGGTCATGTGATGGACACAAAGAAGCATGGTCATGTGATGGACACAAGGGTGCATGGTCATGTGATGGACACAAGAGTGCATGGTCATGTGATGGACACAAGAGTGCCTGGTCATGTGATGGACACAAGGGTGCATGGTCATGTGATGGACACAAGGGTGCATGGTCATGTGATTGACACAAGGGTGCATGGTCATGTGATAGACACAAGGGTATCCTGTGTATAAGTCATCAAGATCAAGTACCTTCAGATTTTGGACAACCCCTTTAAGTTTAGTATTTTCTTCCACGGGACCTTTAATACATAAGTTCTTGTGACTCTTTTACATTTCATTTTGATAATATTCTGATCCAAACCGGAAAGTGAAATGAATTGATGGGAAAGGAGACATTTTGGCGATATTACAGCGCCATATGTCCATTAATCCGAGATCTTTATACAGTATTCAATGAATTGGCTAAAACCAAACCAAAATGGCCTCATGACGCAAATGAGCTATCTGGAGCAACAAAGGCATAGCTGTGCTCCAAACAGTTAAAGGGCATGTGCCTTTAAGGACACATCCCCAAAAAGTGAGGAACACATCACCAAAAGTCCCCTTAGAGTCTCCTTGTGAATGGAGCTCCAGTCCGTTTGTGTGACTAGTCCTCTATTCCCTTCAATGGGGCTTCGGGCAGTGACAGAGATTATAGTTCCGGCAACTCCAAAAGTGAACGGTTTGCTGGTTACGCAAGTGCACTGGCGTGCCATACACATGGAGGATAAAGGGGGAGTTTTAGTCCCCCATTCTCCTGATTTCTGATGAATCCATGAGTCGGGCCCCCAGCAATCTGACAATTTGGCCCCATGCACAAGAACAAGTGCGCCATCCGATGCTCCTCCGAGGGGGTATCTGATGGTCCTTTCCATTCTGATAATCCACAGGCAGGTCCTTTCCTCTTCCATGTCATCAGAATAGAATGCAAGTACATCACAGAATATACTCCGATACAATCGGATGTTATTCGAGTGTTATCCAAGTGTCTTCCGTGGCAAATTGTCCCCATTGGACCTTATTCCCTATTCCTTTTATGGGGGATATGAGTTCATAATAGCACAACCACTTTAAGACTCCCATTGATCTGGCCTGCCCTTGGCTCTTTCCTTCCTTTGATTGACAGGGTCAGGCAGTCTATACCTAATCTCTCTTGGCAATGAATTCTGTTGCTGCTGCTGCCCATATACCTGGCGCATGCGCTGTACTGTTGCCATACTTGTCTGGTCTGAATCACATGTACTGCGCATGCATCGAGAATATAAGCAGCGGTGACAGAACTCGGGTCAGTCGAAATTAAGTATAAACCGCCTGACCCTGTCAATCAAAGGAAGGGCAGGAGGCTTACCTTTGAACCCCAGAAACTTTATCAGGAGCCTGAGAGATCTCCCCTCATAGACATAATTAAAGGGGTTTCCCATTAATCCTACTAATATTATAAATCCTATCCTATCCTCCTACTAATAATAATTATTAATAATAATATTAATAATTATTAAATAATAAAAAGTTTGGATGTTTGTTCCTCAATCACGCAAAAACAGCTGAACGGATTTGCATGAAATTTGCCACATACATGGATCGGAACCCCGATTAAAACATAGGCTACTTTTTATCCCGGTAAATGACGTCACTACACAACCGCAGTGAAGGAATTTAGGTTCACACAACACTAAAGGACCTGTGATGACATCATCACAGGTCCTTCAACCATTCTAGGATAGGATCATGCTAGGCAGTGGGTGGAGCTACACACTATTTTGTGGGCGGAGCTATATAGGATGAAGCTGGACAGTGTGAAAGCTGAAAGAAAATGGAGTCTCATGGAAGATCAGGAGACTACAGAACATGCAGGATGTGTGTGGGCAAGAGGAGTATATAGTGTGTAGAGTTTCAGTGAGTACGACGGGAGTAGGCCGATCATCCACAACAGCAATTGGCTAAATATAAGCGGCTAGGCGCCAACACCAACCCGTAGATGAAGTCGCGGGCATATGCTAGTATAACCATATATACATTTGTAGACATTTCATGGTAATATTCTTTGCCATCCGATCAAGACAAAAAACAGTCACCAATAAGATGGATGCAAATTTTTTTAATTATTTACATTTGCAAAAACGTTTAACTTTTGACTTTCCATCTAACTATAGTTCTGTTCGAGGAAAAATCCCTTTAACTGTGGCTATGTTCAGTGGCGTGTTATATCTGGAGACTCTTTGCCCCCCCCCTCCTTTAATATGTCCCCTGCCATTTATATGGCTGCTGTCCTTTGCCGGGCCCTTGGGCTCCCTGAGGCAGCAGGACCCAGGTGTATCCCTAACCTCTGCACCCCCTATAGCACCGCCACTGGGCATATTACATATTTTAGGCATACAAACCACTGCATTTATCTGTAACATGCCCGCCGTCTCCGTGTTTACGTGCACCGAACTGTCAGACAAATCCGGAATCATTTTGCAACATATTCTGACATTTAATAGAATGCAAAAAAAAAAAAATGACCACTTTAATTCCGCCAAACATTGTCAGAAATTTCCCATTTATCAGGTCCGGGTTTTTTTTGTATAACAGTGGAGATTATTAGGCAGAAGGAGAACATCTGGGGATCGGTGCAGGATCTGGAATGTATAAGGCATGTCTAATTAGAGGTTCGGAGAAATCTCTGGGGGGGGACCAACTCCAAAGTCAAACATGACTAATGTCTACTTGTCAGAATACACAATCCCGGCCTTCTATCTGCAACGCACTTAATAATCTCCGCTCTAGGTAACCCCACAGGTACAACCGGTCATTGTCATTGTGCTGCGGGCGTAGCGGAGCCCGTAAAGAGTTAATATCTGCCTCGTACATCTGTTCCACTGTCACAACCAGCCATTTTCTTAACTTTCCAGAATAAAGAACTCCATTGTTCTTCCGAGTTCCTGAACTTGAAGATGTCGCTGCTGCCATCTGGTGGAGGAATTAATAAGTCATCTTTGAAGAAGGAATGTGCTGAGAAGGGGATATTTCTGGAAAGCATCTGGAAGCCTCGCCGCTACTATTCGCGTATTCCCCATCACGCTCAGGACGTGCGACGGGAACCGCAGCACTCACCGTAAGTGGCTCTCGTTTTACTTCTTGGTATCGACCTCTTCTTATTTATTCTGCAGAAATAAGTTCCTTATTGATTGCGAATACTGAATATCGTCCTAAGTGACCCCCATCCATCCAGCTCAACCTACAAACTACCTTTACGCGTTCTTTAAGGTATAGCCATAGCTTTTGACGTTGGCGAAGCATCGCAGTACATGATGAAACCACGCTGAAGGTTGGCGAAATATTCTCACTTGGATGCAAAATCACTGGAAGACACCAGGTGGCAGTATTGAAGTCAGCTTTATAGGACGAGACGGCGAGAAAGAAATTGCCAGAACTGGAGTTATTGGGATTTTTATTGGTGGCGATATTAATATGATTCTAGTAATAGGAGTCGTTATTAGTAATGATATTATTACTCAGGATTACTCTTAGGACTGCTGTATAGAGATATGAAAGCGGTTTGCTGGGATACAGATTCTTGAACAATAAGAGGTTTTGGCAATACAGTGAATTCCCTCCCTTGGCATTATGTTCGGGTCTGTACATAGTCTTCCCACATAGTCTATGCAATGTACCAGACACCCGAATATTGTACAGATATGACATCTATGACATCGGTGCTGCAAACCTAGAGCCAAAATCCTCTTTGTGCAATATACAGGTACAGGGTTATGTTGCCGGGTTCATATGCGGATGCTTTTATTGTTAAATTCTGGCCCATGCATCATTAGATGTCATATTATTACCTCTAGGGGGCAGTATCTATGTGGAACACGATGCCTTTGGCTCTATAGTAGGGTACTGCAATGTGCAGGTAGCAGGTGTATGTTTGCAATGGCTACTCCTGCACCCCCTGCTCCGTATGCACATGCGTAGCCTCCATGCAGACTTCTCTCTCCAAAAGTCACCCTACACTTTAAAGTTCACCATAGTGGTCTCCACGTATTAGAAATTCTGGAAAAAGGAATATCCAAATAGTTTTTCTCTCTCTACCTCTAGTGCCACCTTTTGGACGGTTGCTCCCTATAAATCAATGCCCGGTTTCCAAAAAAAACCTAGTGACATTGTCTGGGTTTATGGTCAAATCAGGGAGGAGAAACCCATCTGCAGACCCTATAGGGTTGATAGATCTCTCTTCCTTTGGGAAAAGTTCTGATTTGGCTTTAAAAGGTTCTTTAAAAACCAGGCATTGATCTCTAGGGATCTGCCTTCCAAAAGGTGGCGCTAGAGCAACATTTCCTTTTAACATCAAGGAAGACTTACTTGCAGATTCCTAACCTCGTGCTCATCACTAACAGTCTTTTTCGATGCCATGGAAGTACATGGGTATTATAGATATCTAGAATGTTCTGCCACCAGTCTCCACGATTTTATTGTTTATTGGCTTGGCTTTATAAAACAGGGTGACAAATTTAAAAAAGGCTTATATAATAGAACAGCGGCATGGTAGTATTATTGCTGTAACAACATATGGCGATTTTTTTTCTCCCTTTGCGTCATGTATGTGGATTCAGCTGCGGATTTTTCCCAATGATATTCACATAAAAAAAAAACTTGCAACATGTTTGTTAAGGAAACAAAAATATCCAACATTTGTAGCAAATCTGCATGATGGAAGGAATTGTATTCCCCCAGACTGTTCTCCCAGTATATACTATATGCAATCCCCTAATACATCTACAATGGTTTACCATCAGTATCCCACAGCCGCCACCTGCCAGAGACCCTTTAGTCAATGCAGCCGTCCATAGACATAATACTGTTGATGCGGAGGCTTTACCTATGAAAGGCGTATTGTTTATTGTCCTTCCAGCTCATTTCCTGCAGCCGCAGCCTCCAGAATGATAAGCTGTCCTCATTTAACCAGCGTTGCATTTCTCCTGATTTGTGGGAAGTATAGGACATTGAAATGTAAAACCTCCTGCTACAAAGGCTGCCATGACCCCTGATCTCCGCTTTACAGGGCTCTCTTGATGCTTGTACAGTGCTGGAGAACAAGAGGGATTGTGGATGCTGCAGCGCCCTGCTGGGCCGTGCCATAGTGGGGATGGCGGGGCCGCTCTCGGCCTCTTTACCTGGTGATATAATGCTGGGAAATGCGGGCGCTCATCAGACAGATTATATATATAGTGCTATGAACCACAGAGTAAGAAAGGTTTCAGGAATAGAAGGGTTAATAGATTAGTTTTGGCCAATCCCATCAATATTTGGGGTGCCCTTTACCCCTTAGAGGAGGAGTCCTGGAAGCGATGATATGGCCCCCGCAGAGCCCTGATCTCAACATCACCCAGTCTGTCTGGTATGACATGAAGAGACAGACGGATTGGACAAGTCTTAGTTCTCCAAGATGGCGGGAACGACCTCCCTGCCGAGTTCTGCCAAAAACTGCCTGCAAGTACCGAGAAGACCTGATGCAAGCAAGGGGCAAAGGTCACACCGAATAGCGATGGTAATAAACCATTAGCACTTCTATTTCTCAAAGCTTTCTTACTTTGCAGTATTTTACACTTGCCTGCCTAAAACTTTTGCACTGTACTGCTTATATGTCTTTTCTTTCTAAGATTCACTGCTTCTTGGCATCTATAGCCGCTAAACACTTTATATCATTCGCATTCAAGTGAATGGAATTAAGATGCAATACCGGACACAGCCTAGGATGGCGCTGTTTCTCGAAAAAAAGAAAATGCATATTTTTTACTGTAAAAACCTGATTATAGACAGTCTAAAGTGACCCCTTTAGCCCCCTTACTGAGGTTTGTTGAGTGGATAGAAATCCCAAATCTGGAAGATCCCATACATCTGCAGAATAGTGAGTTCAGCTCTGGAGTATAAGGTATAACTCGGGATTAGAGATGAGCGAACACTATTCGAAACAGCCGTTTCCAATAGCACGCTCCAATGCAAATGAATGGACGCAGCCGGCACGCGGGGGGTTCGGCAAAGTCTGCGTGCCGGCCTCTTCCATTCATCTCTATGGGAGCGTGCTATTCGAAACAGCTGCTCGCTCATCTCTAGTCGGGATCGGGACCTAATACGCAATGTCAAGTATATACAAAGGTGCTCAATTCTATATATTTATGTATTATATAAAAGCTCAATTTACTCTGTCAATTTTTTATTCGTTGCAACCCTATTTTCAGATTGCAAAATTTTTATTCCATGTGCTGTAGTTGGTTATGAGGGCAGCCATCTTCCCTGAGCTTACAGCATCTTGTGATACGCTTTACAGCACTCCATTGGAGATAGGTGGCAAAAGTCAGCAGCCAAGTAATTGGAGAGTCTTCTGGATATGCTCTGTGTAGGGATGGGGAGTAGCTAAGCTGTGACATCCCCTTCATTCAGCAGTGGATGCCATGATGGGTCAGTGGTGTTATCTTCTATTGTAATCCTGTCTGTGATACAAATAAGTTCATTGCTGCAAAAAAATTAAACTTTACAAAATTGGCAAGTAGCCGTCTACTATTAGGCTTAGTGGTCAGAATGAAAATTGCAGGATATAGTCTTTTTTTTAAATATACATGTTTAATGCAAAAACTTAAAAGCGGGTCATCGATTGGGTGACACATTCCCACTAAACTGAGACAACGAGACTCAGGTCTGTGTTTTTTTTTTTTTTTTCTCTACGTAAAATACATTTGCCCTCTCGAGAAACTCATTTCTTGACTTTATACGTAGAAGAGCCACTTAAAAGCCGAGCAGAAAAAGGCTAAAGTTTTTAATAATCTGAATTCTCCCCTGAAGTATGGTGCGGCGCGTAGGAATCAAATGAGCATGTATTGATTCTTTGTATATTAATGCAAATAAAAAGAAGCGGAGAGATTCGACAAGTGCCACTTACAGACGGCTTAGTTACAGCAGCTTCATTTAAGGCAAGACCACTTGACCCGGCACACTGTGTAATGTAAACACAAACCCGCCGTAATTAGTCAGGGCCGTATATGAAAATTGCTTTATGAGCGCTCGGATGGTTTGCTAATTGTTTCCTCGGTGCAGGGCTCCTTGTATTCCGGCGCCTTCTCCTTCTAATGAATGCAATGGGTTTTTTTTTATTAATTTGATTATGATTTTCATTCATACATTGGAAACGTAACAAATACAATGTATAATGACATAGAATCATCTGACGGTATACACATCATTAGCATCCGGTGTCACCTATATAAGAAATCGTCCGTGGAATGTTCCGGATAAAACGATTTGTAAATGATTATTCTTTGTTTTCTTCCCTGACGGCTAAAATTCAGCGAATACTAATGATGTTTTTTTGCACAGACTTGTCTGACTCATGATCCAGCCGGCAGCTTTTTCGCTTTTTTTGCAGATCCTTTTTTAGCTTCCATCTGCAGAGCTGCCGAACTCCTCCTCTTCTTTGGGGTCTTATACAATGTTTTGGTGATGTCGCTTAAAGGTCGTGTCTACCGTTCCAAAGCAAAGGTTTTTATCCCTTCTATGGGTTCTTTATTTCTGGCTAGCCTACCAAATGGACATTGGCACAAAGTTGGGAAGAAACTATAGACTGCAAAGTGTTGGGCTGATCTCTTGGCGCAGCGCGCATGCGTTTTCGATGTTGATGTCATATATCCTCCAGCAATTTATCACCCATGGGCATTAAGAATCAGGTATGTTGACCCTCCTTCCATTTCCCTGGAATCTGTGGTCAGAGTCGGGGCACCACCATACCCATTACAGGGTTGGCTGGTCTTAGATCGGAGAGCTTGGCCAACATTTACTTATTTTTTAACGTGGTCTTCGGGGACACCAATGTGGTTTCTATTTTTGCTATTAGAGGGTCTGAACTGACCGTATACACCCTACAGTAGGTCCTCATTTTTCGTAGACCTCCCATAAAATAGTACATGGATTGGGAGACAGTTTACATGGAAATTGCATCAAATCCTCCGTTGACTTTTTTCATGGATTGTCCAAAAAATTGGCGGTTCGGGGTTTCGATGTGTAATAGAAAATTCTGTTCGGGTACATTACAAAACTTGAGTCATTGGGCATTTTCAACTTGGGTAGAGATTGACTTGGGTGTTGTTGTGTTACTGGTGCTTTATCCCTTTATGTTCACCCTAAAAATTGTAGATGCACCATCCAATCCGCACCACTGCCAATGTTCTTGTGGTCCATAGCAAGTTGGGAAAACAGTCCGTCTAATGCTGGACAGTAATAGATCCCGAGGGGCCCCATGGCCCTAATTTTCACCAGGCAAAAAAGTTGGAATTGCAGGAGTTTCTTCCGAGATTTCTGATGGACTCCAAAGAGAGACTCCAACGCAGATGTGAATGAAGCCCTAAAGTGAGCTTGGGAAACATTGTATTTATATGATAAAACAATGGGGAAATAGATGTGATGAAAATTGTGCAACACAACTACTAGACCACCTACGTAAAGTTAATTTTTGGGTCAAGATCTGAGGACCATGGAGTGTGAAAGTGCTGATGACCATTCATGACCATGAAGCTGGCCATGCACTTACCGTACTCAATAACTGTCCTGACTTCTTCCTCCCTAGGGGTGTAAGTTCAGGGGCTGTGACAATGTGGTCACATCTGGACCCAGAGACCTTAGGAGATCCATAAGTTGTCTCTTTCCAATATGAGGGCACCATAATAGTTGGGGATAGTGCTACAGATTTTGCATTTGGGCACCAGAGATTCATGCTATGCCTCTCCGAACCCCTATCCCCGTACAACTACAGATTTGACTTTACAGTTTGCAGAGGATAGCGAGTTGTAGCTGAACTTCTCTGGCAGTAATTTATCATCCCTAAAAATAAAAGGGTGGGGCCCGTTACAATCCAACATGACGGACCCAACATTCCCTCAACACCTATCATCAGGGGAGGCCACCATACACATCAGATGGTGCTTTTGTTCACAACGGTAAGTTAGGCTTTCGGTATTGTAATATATGAGGTTAGCCTGAGGGTAAGTTCAACACTGGGTTTTTAGGTCTGGAACCCGTTCTGGACCAAAATACGAGCAGCCGCGACTGAATGCCGGTGCATTACACTGGCATCCAGTCGCGCACTCCACTCCGGAGTGTTCAGTCCAAATCGCGAGGCGAAACGGCCTGAAGAATGAGTCTGAAGAATGGAAGCCGGCTTCAAAATCCTGACCAAACAACCCCGTTTGAACTTACCCTAACATCATCCATGTCCACAGCAGCAAGAAGATCCAGCATGGTCATCTCAGTAGCGGTCGGAGCTTATCTGGAGGAGTCTGTAATAAGTCATTATATTGTTTTTTTACCAGTTCCCCTCTAATACCTCCTTAATAAGGACAGATAAAGGAAAATATTACAAAAAACATCTCATTTCATTTTTTCGGCCTGAGTGTGCGGCAGACGCTCGCTATACGTTGGTTACCTTGTGTCTGCTCTCGATACATTTTGATAACGTATAAACGAGTCGTGCGCGGCTGATTTTTGAGCCCTGATAATTGCCATTTCTGGCAGGGTTCTCGTGGAGTTCTGTTCCCAGCATTTAGTTTGATTAGAGACTAAAGAACCAAGACCGGGCGTCTAATAAGACTGACAATGTGAGGCCGCTCCGCGTTTATTACAATTACACCATGACCTAATTTTGCTATAAGCATTAATATAAATTACTTTCTGAAACTCGGCACTTCACTTAATCTGCTTCTTATTAAATCTGACATCAAGTGAAGTTGTGTACGTTCAGGCTGCAATTCACACAAAGCAATCAGATATTCCACGTCTGAGATGTACTTGATTAACTTTTTTTTGTCAATGTACAAGGACATCCAGCACTTTTAAGGAGATGATTAGAAAATGAAGTGTTTCTGGTGATTTCAATATATGGAGATAGTGTAATGAAAGTCACGGAGGGTGATGGTGTCAGTATAGCATCTGCTGCTGGTTAGTAGCAGAAATCCTGGACGTGCGTCTGACTGTCCTTGTGTCTTCTTACCTTCATCAAGAAAGGTCCAAATTTTATCAATTTTCTAAAATTGTCTTTTATTCTCCAGGTCTAGTATTATTTCCTTAGCATGTCCTGTATGATTTTGTGAAGGAAGGGGATGGGTACGAATATGGTTATTGCATATGTGGCACTTCAGAGATACAGTTATTATACGAAGTGGTCAAGTAGTTTTACTATACTGTGTACTGAAATTAGTGTGCTATACTGTATACATAGCTAATGCTACCATACAGTACATAGAAATAATGCTGCCACACTGTACACATAGATAATGCTACTTATACTATGTATACCATGCCATACAGTACATAGAAATAATGCTGCCACACTGTACACATAGATAATGCTACTTACACTACATATAAATAATACTGCCACACTGTACACATAGATAATGCTACTTACACTACATATAAATAATGCTGTCATACTATACATATAGACAATGTTACCATACAGTACATATAGATACTGCTGCCACACTGAACACATAGATAATGCTACTTACACTACATATAAATAATGCTGTCATACTATACATATAGACAATGTTACCATACAGTACATATAGATACTGCTGCCACACTGAACACATAGATAATGCTACTTACACTACATATAAATAATGCTGTCATACTGTACATATAAATAATGCTGCCACACTGTACTCATAGATAATGCTACTTACACTACATATAAATAATGCTGTCATACTGTACATATAGACATTGCTACCATACAGTACATATAAATAATGCTGCCCTACTGTACACATAGATAATGCTACTTACACTACATATAAATAATGCTGTCATACTGTACATATAGACATTGCTACCATACAGTACATATAAATAATGCTGCCCTACTGTACACATAACTAATTCTACTTACAGTACAGATAAATAATAAACACGCAAGAAAAAAAACTCTTGATGCTGGCTCACCTACCGTAGTTACACGAAGTCTTCGGGGTGCAACGTCTTACGCCTTTAGACTTAGAAGGCTACACATATGTAGTAAATCACCGAATAGAAAACTGCTTCCCCATCCAGACTTTTGAATAAAATATAACCTTTAATCCATGACTTTAAAAATTACAAGATCCATAGACAGAAAGTGAAAAAAGTCAGAAAAACATTTAAGTGTCTAAAAAAAATCGCTGACGCGTTTCAGGATATCTTTATCCCTTACTCATAGCCATTGTGGTATGTTCTGATCTTTCTAAGAAATGCTGAATATATATATACATGTTCATAGGGGCAGGAACATGGAGACTGCTGTGGTCCGATCTTAGACTCCACCTCCTCACAGACAACCCCTGGCAGAGCCAGCATTGATTGGCTGAATTCTGTACACTGTATAGCATTCGGCCAATCAACGCTGGTTCTGAATCAAATCTTTACAGCGATTAGGAGTAGTATTAGAACAAATACGGGTATTTCGAATACCGTAGTATTCTATCGAATACTTACTCGATCAAATACTACTCGCTCACCTCTATACCTAACCCTTTTTTGGGCCCAGCACACAATACATGACCCCCTATTTTTTTTTTGTCTCCCCCACACTATATATGAGCCCCTTTTTCTAAAAATCCACCCAGTCCAGTCCTCAGATCCACAGTAAAAAAAAAAAAAAAAAAAAAAAAAAAAATAATTTATGAGGCATTCAAATAAAACAAAAATATTAATATAAAAAATAAAGCGATAGGTGGAGTGATCTCCGAAATCTCAGAAGCCCTTCCTTACAGCAATCCAAAGGTGAAGGATTAAAAAAAAAAAAAGAAGGTCCCATGAGGTTCCTCCCAATCCTCCGCACTCTGCACATGAAAAAGGAAGTTGGGCGTCGGCCGCTCGGATTCTTTGTCTGGAATAAAGACAAGATGAGCTAATTAAACTAATCTGCGCCCCTCAGCCCATCTCTAATTCAAGACGGAGGTGACCCAGAGGTGATAGACCCTTGTTTTCTTGGAAAAATTCTAAAAAAAAAAGTATCACAGTCTCAAAAATATATGAATTTTTTTTAATTTTATTTTTACTAGATTTAGCGTCTTTTTAAGGGCATTCGTGTGTAAAACGTATTTATATAGAAAAATAACCCGGTTACAGCGAGAGCAGATAGTTACGCCACCCCCAAGCTGGGTTAGGGCCTATACCATTTTTTGTTTTTCATTGTGTTTTTCTTCCCCTGTTAAATATAGAGGAAAACTTACGTGATTCTGCCACTAAAATGAACATGCAGCGTTTTCAAAAACACAAACTTTTCCGCAGCTCTTTTTTCCCCCCGCAATCTATGGATGAAATTACCGTATATACTCGAGTATAAGCCGACCCGAATATAAGCCGAGGCCCCTAATTTTACCACAAAAAAAAACTGGGAAAACTTATTGACTTGAGTATAAGCCGAGGGGGGGAAATGCAGCAGCTACTGGAAAATTTCAAAAATTAAAATGGTCGGAGTTTTTGGGTGCAGTAGGTGCTTGGGAAGGGGAGGGGGTGTTTTGGTTGTCTGTCTGCCCCTTCCCTGAGCTTGAAGACTGTTTTTTTTTCCCCACTTGGAGTTCAGCCTGGCTGACTATAGGGGATCTGCAGTGCTCCTATTAACCCCTTCCCGACGGAACAGGAGCACTGCAGATACCCTATATTCAGTGGACCGGGCACTGTCAGACACAGGGAGACCTAATGTGTATGTGTGTCACAGTCATTCTCTACTTTTATATGTATTCTAGGGAAAGGAGGGATTTACAACTTTGTTTAAAGCTTCTTTTTTCCCACTATTTTATGGGAGATTCTATACATTGATGTTGCAGCTGGTCATAGACCCCCCCCCCACACACACACACACTCCAAAAAAGAAAAAAAAAATATTATTATTTTTTTTTTGTTTGACTCGAGTATAAGCCGAGGGGGGCT
Organism: Leptodactylus fuscus; assembly: GCF_031893055.1. Taxonomy (NCBI): domain Eukaryota; kingdom Metazoa; phylum Chordata; class Amphibia; order Anura; family Leptodactylidae; genus Leptodactylus; species Leptodactylus fuscus. Next base: position 14,572,595 of record NC_134266.1, read on the forward strand.
TTTTCAGCACAAAAATTGTGCTGAAAAATTTGGCTTATACTCGAGTATATACGGTAACCAGAATCGCCTTCACTTTGCTGGAACTGTAAATTGCAGCGTTTTTTTTCCCACTGCGTGTCTGCAATGTGGGGCCGTAGGCTAAAGCCACACATTGTGGAAACACGGCTGTTTTTGCTGCAGATTTTAGGGCCCGTTTACACGGAGTAAACACGAGTGTATTTTGGCAAAATACACGTGTAAAATAATACACGTGTAAAAATAAGACTCCCATTGACTTCAATGACATTTTTTTACACGTCAAAATACACGTGTAAAAAGTCATTGAAGTCAAAGGGAGTCTTATTTTTTACACATGTATTTTGCCAAAATACATGCGCGTTTACTCCATGTGAATGAACGTATGACATATGAATACACCCATAGACTTATATGGTTTGCAATGGCTGTGTAAGGTGAATAAGGACATAAATGGCATCATAAGTCAAGCCTTATGCCTGGTTCACATCTGCGTTTGGTAATCCGTTCGGGGAATCTGTATGGGGACCCTTCAAACGGAATACCGAACACATTGACAAGCGCAGAGTTTATAAGAGCACACGGACCCCATAGACTATAATGGGGTCTGTGTGTTTTCCGTGCGAGTCAGGCAGAGAAGAAAGTAGTTCATGAAGTTCTTTTCTCTCTGCATGTTCCGTGCGGAATGCACAAGGACCCCATTATAGTCTATGGGGTCCATGTGCTCTCATAAGCTCTCCGCTTGTCAATGTGTTCGGTATTCCGTTCAGGGGGTCCCCCAAATGGATTACCAAACGCAGATGTGAACCAGGCCTTAGTTATCTGGAATGGTCAATCTAAGGTCTTATACACATGTCAGTGCTATATTTCACAACCGTTTCTGTCTGTCTGTGCAAGTCCCTGGACAGCCGCCATTTGCATGGCAATGAAACGGCCATCACCTGGCCCTTATGGAACCCATGATTTTCAATGGGTCTATTCACATGGCTCTATCTAGGTTCATTTTCATGCCGTGAAAAAAATAATAAAAACCCAGCCACGTGAAGATACATTGAAGACAATATGTTATCAAAACAACCATGTGATGGCCGTTCCAAAAACAATTGTGACATGGCCATTTTTTGCAATCGTGTGAACAAGGCGCAGGCAGCAGCGATAAGGTTAGGCAGACACCAGCTCATGTCCGATACTCAGACTACATTATCATCATTAAAAAAAGCCGTAAAATAATGCGGAAAATAGAACGCTCCGATAAATAATGAACACGTCCTATGAAATTGTTTGTGGCTCGTCCCCAGGCAACTGGACTATAGCGGTCTTATTTCGGTATGTCAGGCTGACAGGTACCCGCCAGATCGCTGCGAGGGAAAGGGCAGAGGCATTTGTTCGGAAACAGGAAAAAACAGTGTACACACAGAACCTGCTTTGAGTGTAGAAAACCAGTTTTTTGGAAGAGCGGCATGAGAACCTGAAGAATGGAAATTCTGCTTTTTGAAACGGAGAAAAATCGGTGACTTTGAGCCAGCTCAGCACAATGAGGAATTGAGACGCTTGAATGGTGAAAATGGCGGCTGCGGGTGATGTAATCCGCGGTCATACGGCAGGACTTTGTTCCATTTAGCTGGAGCTTTCTTGAGAGGAGGAGAAGTGTCCTATAAAGGAGTCATGGAGTATATTTCTCCTTTATACTTGTGATTTATAGAGTGGTCAGTATCACCTGCTCACTTCATTCATATCCCAATTCATGCACCATGACCTGGGGTGTAATTGGAGGTGGGACCACCAAAGCACAAAAACCTTAAAGGGATTCTACCATTAAAGCAACTTTTTTTCTAATTACCACGTCAGAATAGCCTTAAGAAAGGCTATTCGTCTCCTACCTTTAGATGTGGTCTCCGTCGCGCCGTTCCTTAGAAATACCAGTACTTACCGGTATGCTAATGAGGTCTCGGCAGCAATGGGGGCGTCCTTCTTCTTCATCTGCCTCCTCCCCTTCTCTGTCGTCTTCTTTCTTCATTATGTCTGACGCCTGTGCAGTCGGCTCTGACAGCGAGACTCTGTTAGAGCCGACTGTGCAGGCCAGCCGGCGGCCTTATTTCCAAGGCTGCAATTGCGCGCATGCGCAGTACGCTCCTCACGTCTTCGCCGAACAGAGTGTACTGCGCATGCTCAGTAAGGTCGGTACAGCCCTCCGACGCACGAGTGAACTCATCCAGGCGTCGGAGGGCTGTACGGACCTTACTGAGCATGCACAGTACACTCTGTTCGGTGTACTGCGCATGCACGCAATTGCAGCCTTGGAAATATGGCCGCCGGCCGGCATGCGCAGTCGGCTCTAACAGGGTCTCGCTGTCAAATCCGACTGCGCAGGCGTCAGACATGACGAAGAAAGAAGATGACAGACAAGGCTAGGAGGCAGATGAAGAAGAAGGACGCCCCCCATTGCTGTCGAGACCTCATTAGCATACCAGTAAGTACCGGTATTTCTAAGGAATGGCGCGACAGAGACCACATCTAAAGGTAGGAGACGAATAGCCTTTCTTAAGACTATTCTGACGTGGTAATTAGAAAAAAAGTTGCTTTAATGGTAAAATCCTTTTAAGGGTAAGTTCGCACGGCCTCCGCCTCAGGTTCTGGACCCAAAGTCGGGTAGCTGCGACTGAAAGCCGGTGCACTGTTCCGGCATCCAGCCGCGTGCTCCGCTCAGTATTAGGCCCAATGAATGAGCCCAGTCCGGAGGAGGGAGTGTCTTCAGGCCGAATCGCGAGGTGGCTCCACCTGAAGAATGAGCATCTCCCGGAATAAACTCCTGAGCGCCTCCCATTGATTTCAATGGGAACCATCTTTTTGGTCGGAATTTTGAGGCGGATATGGCCTCAAAATCCTGACCCAAAAACTACGTGTGAACTTACCCTAACAAGGCCCATAAGGTGCCTCTTCCCAATATGAGGCGACCAGTACTATAAAAAATACACTCTAGTTGGGAGGCTTGGTACGGATTTTGCATTGCGACCCATCAGCTCCATGTTACACCTCTGACCATGACCCCGGCAGGAATTTTAAGGTGGACCTGTCACCTCTCCTGATATTTCTGTTTTAGTAAATACTTGCGCGGTCCATGAAGTTGAGAAGACCAACCCAGAAGAGCTTAGTAGATGTAAAGTCGTTTGGTTTTCGAAGCACCCTGAGCACATAGGGAGCGTGCCCCAGGGTTATTCCGCATCTTGGTCTAACCCTGTATATTGGTACTACATGGACTGCGGACCTCTTGGGCCCTTTTTTCTAGGTGAAAGGGATCTTCTTAGTGGTTGTTCAGTCATTGTAACCAGATGAAAAGAGATATTCATGCTTGTCCGTGACTCTTTTGAAGTTTCAGGTAAATTGCTGGTTTGGTTGTCTCCCATTGACTACAATAACGGAGGTCCTGAGCACACCGGGTGCCCTGTCCTATACAGTAGGTGGCCGGAGTAAGGAATTATATGGAGTCCTCCATACTGCCAGTTTTTTGCCCATGGTTGCAAGTGAGTAGCATGCATACACATTACAATGATATTCACTTCAACAAGAGCCAAGTTGGCCAAGTCAGAAGATGGGCATGTACTTCTGAATAGTTACCTCTCCTGACCCACCATACATGTGCAAGTTTACAAAAGTTTGCAGTAGGGTAGGGGAGGGGGCAACTGCCAAATACCTCTGACAGAAGTTTATGTTTCCTGAGAACAATAGGACTGAGCATGTGACCCTGGGCCTCGACCCAAGGTAGAGTCAGGAGACCCCAATACTCATTAGATGATCATCATGTCCTAAAACAATTGTGGGTTTAAATATTATTGCGTGTGTCCAACCTGTGTACAGGTACAAGTTACTGGTGTTATCTAAATGACACATTAGAAGATAGTAAAAGGTGGACTTACCCTTCAAATAGAACCTTTCACCACCTCCACCAACTCTGGTTTTAGTAGATATAGGTCCATGAAGTCAAACACAGTTGGATTTTTTCTAAAGCCCCCGCCCTTTCTGAGCAGTGCATTTCATTTTGTTGCCCGATAGGTTTACTAGGCTCTCTACTGACTATGAGGTGCCCCTGGGCTAGATGGGGATCATGAGACCTCCTACTTGACAGTAGAACCATTAGGTGCAAAAACTAACTGAACTGATTGCTCGGGAATGGTGGGGGCTAGAGAAAAAATTCAGAATCAGCAGAGCGGAATGTAAAGAACTAAAGTTAATGGAAGTGGTGAAAGGTCTTCTTTAAAGACGCCATGACTCTAATCTGGGCAGGTTTGTACTGAGACCGTCATGTTCTAGTTTATATCTGGCCTTGTATTTGTTTCTATATGAGTGTTTCTAATGGGATGCATGTTCAGGCCCCCGGGGCTTCGGGTCCACGTGTGCAGTGGACAGAGGCCGCTATATGTGAGGGTAGGTTGTGATGCTGAGGTCTCTGTAGACACTTGTTGATCGTGAGGGAATGAATACATCTTTCACTCTTGGATTGCAATGCCTTCAATACTCACTTGAGAACGTGTGAAATATCAGGAGGAGGAATGCTAGCATAACCTGAAATGACCCAATCGCGCACTGATATGCATTTCATCTGTGCTAAGAATATGTTTTCTCTGGGTCATGAAAATCCCCCAGACTGTAGAGAGAGCGAGTGTTTAATCTGTCTCCCCAGCAGATGCGGGACACTAGTTATTTATACATTATTCTTTTTTTGGGTTTGGTGTTTCGGCGGCGCATGTAGTGCGTCTTCACTCGGGCTTTCGTTAATTGAGATGTTCATTTACGGGTCAAGGTCTCCTTCTTATAGTCTTCATGGATGTGAATTTCATCACAAAAGGCAAGACGGGTGGAAGGACCATGTTGGTGTAGAATGTTGGGTAATGCCACACGTCGGGGTGTTGGCATAAAGTTTACATTTTGCATTGAGATAACTAAGAGGATATGAAGGGTTAATGGTGTCCGGCGTTACGATGGATGAATACGATAAGAGAAATCATGAGGAATGTTGGAGGTTTTGGAGAAACGCTATCCATATGGTAGTTAGTTGCCGACGTTACCGTAATGGTAGATTATTTAATATGATATGGTTCATAGAGAGAAATAGAAAACTTATAAGCTTTGGAATGAAGGGGGAGAATTAAAAAAGACTAGGTTGGTCCTTATTATTGATATAGCATGAACATGTTGTCATCGCTCATATCTAGGGTTGAGCAATCGACCAAGCATTGTGGGAAAAGCTAACAATATTAGCCTTCACACTGAGTATACGCTCATTCTGAGCAGAGTGTATACTCAGTGTGAAGGCTCTGCTGCGGTTTCATAGGAATGAATGGAAGCAGCCGGCACACAGCCTTAACCCCCTGCGCGCCGGCTGCGTTCATTCATTCTAATGGGAGACTAGCTACCATCTCTAGTAGCTACTTACCTGCAGAGATGGCTGGTCCGGTGCCCGGTGTTCTCGTTCTTCTTCGCCTCGCTGCCCCCGCCTCCCAGGTTAGTGTTTAAAGAGCTAGGAAGAAGGCGGGGCTTGTGGCTTAGGAGAGTGTGGGCGGGTACACGGCGGGGAGATGTGACGTCCCCTCTCCCAGTACCCGCCCACACTCTCCTAACCCGCCCACACTCTCCTAACCTGGGAGGCAGGGGCAGCAAGGCGAAGAAGAACGAGAACACCGGGCACCGGACCAGCCATCTCTGCAGGTAAGTGGACACCAGGGGGGACTAAGTAGCCAGAGAATTAAAAAAAAATCACTACACAGCGTGGATTCTAACAATTAAACCGTTCAATTGTTAGATTCCATGCTGTATAGTGAATAGGATTGATTTTAAAATCCGATCTCCGATTAGTAAAAAAAAATCCCTTTGACTTGCGTTGGGATCGGAATTGGGATCGAGATTGGGTTCGAATGAAAAATGATCGGAAATCGGATTTCAAAATCGATCCTGAAAAGTCAAGATTGGCTCAACCCTACTCATATCGCATTGGGGTTCAGAATCTAATCGGGTATCAGTATGTACGTAGTGTGTAGGCAAACGTAGCTCTAGGTCAGGAATGTAATTCATTGTATGAGGTCTTTAGGGGGTTAAGGCAGTTTAGGTAGGGAGGGGATGGAGTTTTTAGCAGGAAGTAGGCTCTTTGGGAGATGCAACTGGGATCCAAAAGAATAAGTCCAGGTCCTGGCTAGATTTTAACCCCTTTTGTCAATTTTCCACTGTAAGAATGTGCCACAATGTACCTTGTACCAGGTCCTTTTTTGGTACATGCTTTAGTCTACATACAGAGAAGGCCAAAGTGGTACTAGAAGGTCACATATCCAAACACAACTCTACCGATTGGTCATCACTTCCCTGACAACAAGTTCTGCAGTGGTAAACAAGCTACATGGTACCCAAACCAAATTAAGTCAATATGAATCACTCTGGGACTATGCAATGGAAAATTTACTAGGTAGAATGGCTAGAGTCAATCACAATTAAGTGGTCACATGTTGGGTATCGGTGATGTCACCTCTGACACCCAATAGGTGACCTCTAAAACGTGAGCCACTGCATTTCTGGCCTATGCAGTATGAGAAATGGAGGCAGGGGGGGACACAAAACCCAAACCGAGGCCTGGGGGTGCGTGAGTATCATTTCCATATTTTTTTTATTTTACCCCAACCCACAATTTTTATCTCTGAAAACCCCTTTAGAAATAAATTTTCCCAAATGAGATGGTTCTAACCTGAAGGTGTTCAGTAGTATCTGGCACCAAGACGTCACCAGAAGATCCTTTAAGTCCTTTAAGTTGGAAGGTATGGCCTTCATGGATTGGGCTTGTATTTCAAGCCCATCGATGAGATGGTTGACTGGATTGAGATCTGGAGAATTTGTAGGTCTAAGTTAAGATTGAGAACTTTGTCCTGTTCCTTAGACCATTCCTGAACCTCTTATCCTGCGGAAAGAGATCACTGACCTGAGGGAATATGACTGCTAGGGGTGTAACTTGTGGAGGTGCAGAGGGTGCAGTTACACCAGGGCCAAGGAGTATTGAGATTGCAGCTTCCATCTGGCCCGTAAACCAAGGAGACCCATAGATTACGCTAACCACACTAAGGTGGATTAAACTCCTTGGCACCCGTAACCATCACTATCAAGAATTTGCTGTAGGGATGAGGTAGGGGGCTCCAGACAATAGATTCCACGGGGGCCCACAAGACTTTAGTTACGCCACTGATGACTTGGTCTGCAACAATTCTTAGCTAGGACGACAAGTATCTACCGCGTGAAGGCCAGGACCCAACATATCCCAGTAGTAGAGTCCGAGCATCACACGGCCTTGGCCGAAAGTGGTTATACCAAGAACATGAGACCTTACTCTGAAGAAACTACAACTTGGCATTGAGACAGCAGGCGGCGAGGCGTACACAGTGGCGGGCGCTGACGCTCTTTGCCTCGTCTTCTATCAGAAATGATTTATTTTGTACTAACAATCTGTACTAACAATGTGATCTGGGATATTTTATACTAAACCCATGACCTTTCTTCCCTTCGACAGTCCCACCACTTCGGGGGCATTCCATGAATGTTCTTCAAAGACATTTATCTGCTTTATTGTTCCATTGTTAAACATTTGCATGTGGTATGGGATTTCAATGTTTGCTTTGAGATAAGGGCATGAATAGCCGTTTTTCATCATCTTTGGCGGGTGCTCTTTAGACTAAAGTGATGCTGTTGCAAGTTGTGATTTGCCGTTTTTTTTTCCGTGCACCTTGTCGTAATTTCAAGGCAAGTGCTGGATTTAATAACGTCTTAACTCAGATTTGGGGGGAACTTATAGGGTACCATACCTAGTAAAGAACATGCCATAGGTAAGACATCCATTATACAGTATGTTGTATGGAAGCATTACTGGTCTATGTGGTTGTCCGGTAGTATTGGGGCCATGGGTTCGAATCTGATCAGGGTAACCAGTGCATGGACATTGTATGCTCTCCTCATTGTTTGCTTGGGTTTACTTCTCATATTCTGGTTTCCTCACGCAGTGTAAAAACATACCTATAGTTTAGGTTGGCAGCGGCCGGCGTGTGTGTGCCTGAGATAGGGAAATTAGATTATGAGCCCCACTGAGCGCAGGAACTGATGTGGCGGATTACATTCTTATTCTTTTATATTTCTTCTGTATCAGCAGAGACCGAGTGTTGTATGGAAACCATATCCTACCCCCTCCCCCTTCCCCAAAGCTGCATCTAAAGCAACTCATGTAGCCATCTAGTAACCCTCCTGTATAAGGACGTGGGGCAAGAACCCAAAACGGGCAGCTGGTAGGAGTTAGTTTGGCGACATATCAACACAGAAGAGTAGCGAAGAATAAAACAGAAAAAAATAGAACCCCCCCGTAGGATTTATAGATAGTATATGTTAGAGAGGGTCTTTCATCACTTTCACCAATGCTAATACTTTGCATGCTTCAATGGGCACAGTTGGAATTTCTTTTGTAGCCCTCACCATTCCTGAGCAATCAATGTTGTTAGTCTCAGCACAATAAAACTCTCTACTGTCATGTAGGGGGGTCCCAGACTATCTGCTCCAGCTCGTTGACCAATGCTAATACTTTGCATGCTTTAATGGGCACAGTTGGAATTTCTTTTGTAGCCCTCACCATTCCTGAGCAATCAATGTTGTTAGTCTCAGCACAATAAAACTCTCTACTGTCAGGTAGGGGGTCCCAGACTATCTGCTCCAGGTCTTTAACCAATGCTAATACTTTGCATGCTTTAATGGGCACAGTTGGAATTTCTTTTGTAGCTCTCACCATTCCTGAGCAATCAATGTTGTTAGTCTCAGCACAATAAAACTCTCTACTGTCAGGTAGGGGGTCCCAGACTATCTGCTCCAGGTCTTTAACCAATGCTAATACTTTGCATGCTTTAATGGGCACCGTTGGAATTTCTTTTGTAGCCCTCACCATTCCTGAGCAATCAATGTTGTTAGTCTCAGCACAATAAAACTCTCTACTGTCAGGTAGGGGGTCCCAGGCTATCTGCTCCAGCTCGTCGCCACCCTCCTGACAGTAGAGAGCCTCATTTGCATATTGGATGCTGAAACTAAAAGTACTGATTGCTCAGGAATGGTGGGGGCTAGAGAAAAATCCAACTGTGCTAGAATCATTGGAGCAGCACATATTGAACTGTGCAAAGTTGGTGGCAGTGGAAGGGTGAGTTCTCACTGAGGTTTTTGAGGAGAATTTTGAGGCGGAATCTGCCTTGAAAAAATGCCACCCACTCATTTCAATGGGAGTCGGTAGCAAATCTTTTTTTGAAAAAAATCTGTGGAAAAAATAGCGACATGACCTGAAGAGCTGCGGTTGTTTGACTCAAAATTAATCTGGGACCCGGACGGACCGAGCGCATTGCCCATCTCTGGCCACATTTTAATTCACGCATGCAGTATCATAGTCCACTTAGAGACCCCTACACGGAAACCTAATCCGCATAAAAAAGCGGTTACCTTAGGAACCCCACGGACCCCATAGACTATAATGACCCTAATGGGGTCTGTGTGGTTTACACTCAGTTTCTGAACGCTTGTAGCGCTTTTCTCTCCGCATTTTTCATTCGGAGAGGGGAAGAGAATGGCCCAAAAACAGATATGAACCGAGCCATAGATATTTTATAGATATTGAGATGGTTATCTGTTGTAAACCTATAATATAGCCTTAAAGGGAATGTATCACAAATACAGATTTTTTTTTTAACTTAAAACAATAAACATATCACTTTTTGAAATCCGCCTTTATCTTTTGAATGTAGATTTTTAATTCTATTTCCTGTACAGGATCATGGAGGCGGACATCTTGCCTGAGCTGTGCTTAACAGCATCCAGAGCTATGCTTTACAGCAGCCATGTGCACCATAGATATCTATAGTCTGGATGTGTTAACTGTATGAAATGGGAGAGTACTGTGGGCATGCTCTGTGACCTGAGCAAAGGTCAACGGCATGCACACCATGGATGCAGGTTAGGCAATTGCTATGGGGCCCGCAGGCCCTTCTCAAACCACTTTGATCCCTTTTGCTGTCCCTTTAGTCTGAGTGCTGAGATCATTAACCCTTTAAATCAGTAGCTCAGTATGAGAGAGGATGTGAAGAAAAATGTAGATCAAGGGGTTACAGTATTCTGCCTGTCAGCTGGACTAATGGACTGTGTAGGCAAGATACACAAGTAAGAGCACAAGTGTATCCCCCTCCGCTCGCTGTAAGGCCGTCTTGCTTTTGGATGCTATCTATGGATGGAACTTCCCCAGCAACAGGGAGTGAACTGAAAATTAGCTAGAAGGGAGACACCTAGTGGCAGAAATGTCAGGTTTTCAGGCAGAAGGAAGCCATGCTTTACATTAAAGTGCATTACATTTTGGTCCAGAATCGATACTCTATGAAGTGAGACTAAGTTGTCTGAAAATTTAATGACCATTTGAAAATATTAAGAGAAAATACATTGTGGCAGATTGATGCATTATATTTAGGCATAAAAAGTTGCAATTTTTGGCAGAAAACTGTACACCAAAAATTTTGACTTCTTAAAACCGTGCTCCGACTTTGCCACTTTCCTAAAACGGGGGCATGGTGAGGGCGCAGAGGGGGTAGGGCCAGTTATTTATTATCATAATAAGTAATAAGGGAAATGTACGCCAGCTTGTAGCTTTTCCCTGTAGCACATGTTGTCCTGCATTACCCGTCTTCATATATCGGCCCCATTTCCTTATTTACCCCCACCCCCTTTTTTTTGAATGGGGAGTCCAATTCTGACTTTTGCTATAAGGGGCTCCATGATTTCTATCCCTTGTTATCTAACCATAGATGATTGTAATCCTGCCTGTAATGATAACGAGACGACTACTGAAAAGTGATCTCTTCAGAACAGGAAGTGTTACACTATTATTAGGCTTAGTGGTCAGAGTGGAAAGTGCAAATTATCTGGATTTTTTTAAAAAAAATGTTTTAAAAAATATGTTTAATGTAATAACTTAATTGAAACGAGATAATTTAATGGAGATTCTTATAAATAACTTGGCTGCAGCCTCTCAACCATGATCGATATATAATAAAAAATTTAAAAAAAATTGTCATTTTTGGATATTATTCTCTGCAAAGAAATTAAAACGGACTGGAATATATATATATATATATATATATATATATATATATATATATATGTATGTATATATATATATTACCGGTGACGAAGGCCTGGATGGAGTACGGTAATTTGGGAAGTGGCGTTGGCATTTTACACCTATTTTAAATGACTTGTAAAACCCCCCGATCGGATGTGAATCTTATGTGTGAAAAACGTATTTTCACCCAGTTATCTGACAAAAGATTGTCGCACCTATTAGGGAGCGCTCTTAAAATTCGACGTGATCTGGGCGCTGCGTAGGGAGCGTCTAGTAAACACCATTCCTCATTAGCCCTTTCCTGCCAGGTAGGCCTCCTAACAAGGTCTCCCCCCCCCCCCGGTAGGCGAAGGGTTAAGCGTAGTAAGGACGAGAGCACTCAGTACTTTGCAGAAATGTAAAGCCATAGCCTGTACATGCAGCTGTCTGATGCTGGGGGGACAAGAGATCTCTGCACCCGGTGTGCAAACGCTTCACTGGATATTGTTACAGCTTCTCCGTCAGCCATGGGCGATCCTACACAAAGGGGCCTCACAGCGAGGGAGCGCTCGTACGTATACACGATTTTCCAAGTTTGCAACCAGGTGGATTCAGTCAGCCATTGAGTGTAGCAGGTAAATTGTTATAGTGACAGGAGCTGAAAAATGGAGGCACGTAAATGGGCACTTAAAAGGGACCGAGCGAGATTTCCTGTCATCTCTTCATTCATGTGCTTCTGTGCAAATCCCCCACCCGTCCATCTCAGAAGAAATTCACGATGAATTTCACCCTTTAATGGGAACGTCAGGCTGGAATAAAATAATTGTGTTTTGCCCGAGCCCTGCCTGTGAGAGCGTATGCAGATGGAACCTGTTATTTCCGTACGCCGCAACTTTGCCGTAATGCTATGTTGGCGGAACCATTGTAGATAAATGACGGGCCGCCAGAAGGGGTAGAATTGCTGAATCAGTGCCTGGGGTTGCATTGATGTGATAGAAATGTCTACCTTGCATGGTGAGAGTGGGATACTTCTAAAAAGGTGCAATTTGTCCCGTGTCAAGAGCGCACCTCCGCTCCGTAGACAAAGCGCAGGCACCGCCACTTTCCATATAGACAAGGTGCTAAAACACCTAATAATACACTCACTAGATATGGCAGAGCACAATAGAGACTTGGGCAGGACTGTGGGGGGTTATGTGCACGCAACAGGACAAGGTAGGGGGAAAGGATCGTTTTTACGGGGTCGTATTCGCCACGTGTAAGTCAATGCAAGGTAAAATGTTGGAATATGGATTATGATGACCGCCTGCGGCGACTATAGCAGTATAATGGAAAGTTTCGTATTGGTAGAGTGGCGCCAAGGCAAAATTTTTAAGGATTCGTGATCAGATTGTGATATAAAGTATATTAAGGGGTTAACCCTTGCTCTTCTTCAGCACACGTCCGGGACCCCAGGCTGCAAATCACAACCACCTATTGGGGATATAACTCAATTACTCTATATAGTAATATAGCATATATTCTCTATATATACATATATATATACTCCGTATAGCAGGTGGCAGGGTAGCCTATGAATTATGGAGCGTGTTTACTGATATATATGGTGGGGAAGGGCTGGAAACGTAACGCCAATCTGCATTTGATGTATGTATTTATGTATATGTATGTGAATGTATGTGTGACTTTGCTGTAGAGAGTCCTACACCCAATGCGCCTTGGGAAATTGTATGTAAATTAGCTCTACTGTAGAAGGAAGAAAATTGTCTCTCTAGCGCCACCTATAGGTAATGTCCAATCTACGGAAAGGCCTTGTAATGTAATTAGAGATATAAGCCAACTTGGAGACACCGTGTTACAAGGCTCTTTGAGGGGTCAAGCAGTCACTTACAGGGTAGCTACACATAGGGGGCACTAGAGGGGCAGTTTCCCCCCTTTTCTGCAGGACAGTCTATTGGCTTATGCTACTGACAGGTGTAAATTAGTATCAAGGGTTCAACAAACTACTAATTCTTGTCAGAATTGGGATATAGTACTTGTAAAACTAACCCCTGGCGAGCTGCAGGAGACGGGGACTGTAGTGTTGGCTTGATTGTAAGGCATGGGTCCTGTGCAAGAGCAGTACTGGCCTTACAGGGGCACATTAGAGGGGCACAAACCCCAGGACCCATTAAACCCCATGTACTGGGCACCCAGAACCAACTTATATAGCAGCAGCATATTCCACAATGCTTCATAGATATTATCACTGTCCCAAGTAGGACTCACAATCTAAACTATCACCCCAGATGTCAGATTCAGCGCCCAAATCAATGGAAAACAACTGGACAGGAGGCTACAGCGTATGTCCTGGGTCTACCTATGGATGATGGAGGGGAAAGGGGAAACTGAGTATTTACTGGGACTGTGACTAATACTCACATGTGACATCACTATAATTACTATCTTGTTGTAATTATAGCTGTCATGCTGTGATGTCACAGTGATCTTGTGTGTGCGTTATCTCTGTACTGTGACATCACTGTGTGTATTATCCTGTACTGTGACATCACTGTGTGTATTATCCCTGTACTGTGACATCACTGTGTGTATTATCCTGTACTGTGACATCACTGTGTGTATTATCCTGTACTGTGACATCACTGTGTGTATTATCCCTGTACTGTGACGTCACTGTGTGTATTATCTCTGTACTGTGACATCACTGTGTGTATTATCTCTGTACTGTGACATCACTGTGTGTATTATCCCTGTACTGTGACATCACTGTGTGTATTATCCCTGTACTGTGACATCACTGTGTGTATTACCCCTGTATTGTGACATCACTGTGTGTATTATCCCTGTACTGTGACATCACTGTGTGTATTATCCCTGTACTGTGACATCACTGTGTGTATTATCCCTGTACTGTGACATCACTGTGTGTATTATATCTGTACTGTGACATCACTGTGTGTATTATCCCTGTACTGTGACATCACTGTGTGTATTATCCCTGTACTGTGACATCACTGTGTGTATTATCTCTGTACTGTGACATCACTGTGTGTATTATCCTGTACTGTGACATCACTGTGTGTATTATCCTGTACTGTGACATCACTGTGTGTATTATCTCTGTACTGTGACATCACTGTGTGTATTATCTCTGTACTGTGACATCACTGTGTGTATTATCTCTGTACTGTGACATCACTGTGTGTATTATCCTGTACTGTGACATCACTGTGTGTATTATCCTGTACTGTGACATCACTGTGTGTATTATCCCTGTACTGTGACATCACTGTGTGTATTATCTCTGTACTGTGACATCACTGTGTGTATTATCTCTGTACTGTGACATCACTGTGTGTATTATCTCTGTACTGTGACATCACTGTGTGTATTATCTCTGTACTGTGACATCACTGTGTGTATTATCCCTGTACTGTGACATCACTGTATGTATTATCCTGTACTGTGACATCACTGTGTGTATTATCCTGTACTGTGACATCACTGTGTGTATTATCCTGTACTGTGACATCACTGTGTGTATTATCCCTGTATTGTGACATCACTGTGTGTATTATCCTGTACTGTGACATCACTGTGTGTATTATCCCTGTACTGTGACATCACTGTGTGTATTATCCTGTACTGTGACATCACTGTGTGTATTATCCTGTACTGTGACATCACTGTGTGTATTATCTCTGTACTGTGACATCACTGTGTGTATTATCCTGTACTGTGACATCACTGTGTGTATTATCCTGTACTGTGACATCACTGTGTGTATTATCCCTGTATTGTGACATCACTGTGTGTATTATCCCTGTACTGTGACATCACTGTGTGTATTATCCCTGTATTGTGACATCACTGTGTGTATTGTCCTGTACTGTGACATCACTGTGTGTATTATCCCTGTACTGTGACATCACTGTGTGTATTATCCCTGTACTGTGACATCACTGTGTGTATTACCTCTGTACTGTGACATCACTTTGTGTATTATCCCTGTACTGTGACATCACTGTGTGTATTATCCTGTACTGTGACATCACTGTGTGTATTATCCTGTACTGTGACATCACTGTGTGTATTATCCTGTACTGTGACATCACTGTGTGTATTATCTCTGTACTGTGACATCGCTGTGTGTATTATCTCTGTACTGTGACATCGCTGTGTGTATTATCCTGTACTGTGACATCACTGTGTGTATTATCCTGTACTGTGACATCACTGTGTGTATTATCCCTGTACTGTGACATCACTGTGTGTATTATCCCTGTACTGTGACATCACTGTGTGTATTATCTCTGTACTGTGACATCGCTGTGTGTATTATCTCTGTACTGTGACATCGCTGTGTGTATTATCCTGTACTGTGACATCACTGTGTATTATCCCTGTACTGTGACATCACTGTGTGTATTATCCTGTACTGTGACATCACTGTGTGTATTATCCTGTACTGTGACATCACTGTGTGTATTATCCCTGTATTGTGACATCACTGTGTGTATTATCTCTGCACTGTGACATCACTGTGTGTATTATCTCTGTACTGTGACATCACTGTGTGTATTATCTCTGTACTGTGACATCACTGTGTGTATTATCCTGTACTGTGACATCACTGTGTGTATTATCTCTGTACTGTGACATCACTGTGTGTATTATCCTGTACTGTGACATCACTGTGTGTATTATCCCTGTTTTGCTCCTGGTGTAATATTTGGGCAGTATTAGGTACCGCACAGCACCAGTATAGAGGCGGCCCTGAGTGTTGGTGCTATGTGCGTCTGTTGTACATTAGAATATTCGGGTAAATTTGGCAGAAATCTTAGGGATTCCAGTAAGTAAGTTGGCATCTCTACATTGAAGTGATGGAGTCACTTGGAAGGAATTTCCTCCTGGTTTGGGGCTTTTGGTTGTCATATCTTTCCCATTTGCTTTGTTAGGGCATATGAGTGTGATACATGGACCCATTCTCAGAACTTTACCCTATGAGCCAGCGCGGGGACACACTTGTAGGCACGCTGCCCATGTAGAGGCCATTGGATGGGAAATGAGGAGCCAAAACCAAATTCCATTGGCTAAACCAGCTGATTATTTTGGGTCTCAGGATCTGGACGTCTCCAACATGGATACTGAAGTGCAGTAATAAAAAACACAGAAAAATATGCAATAAGAGGAGTTGCTTCTCCACAATGTGGGGCCCCGGTCTAACTCTGGATTTCGCTCCCATCATGGATCACAATCTCTCATTTTCGGATGTGCTTGTTGTCACTCCGTGCTAAGTCCAGATGAATTGTAGAACTGACAACTGCTGCGAGCAAATGTCACCTTATAGTCGCACGCAGTGTCAGATATTTGTACTGTATACTGCCCCCTTTGGACAGGAATGTGGAACTCAATGGATAAGAGAGATATCCATTATGACTCCATTCAGAATATCGTGCACCGGTCATACACAACATCAAGGCTCAGACACAGACACAACATTAAGGCTAGGTTCACGTAGCGGAATTTTTAGAAGCTAAGAAATTGGAATTCACAATTTTTCTGCTTTATCAATTCCTGCACAGAATTCATAATGGAATTTGCAAATTGCACTTAAAATTCTGCACTGCCAAGGGAGCCTTCACATGATGTTACGCTGCGCTCATTCTGAATGTAAAGTTCGTTCAGAATGAGCACGTAAAAAGCAGCTCCCATTGATTTCTATGGGTGCCGGCATACGTGCGCTACACATTGAAATCAATGGGAGGTTTTTTGGTACTTTTCCGTTATCGGGTCCGCATCAGCATCGGGACATGCTGAACTGCTACTGGCTGGCATTGGAGCTGTGCAGCGGATCACAGGACGCCAGAGAGGGGCGCCCAGACCTTGCCCTCATTTGCGGTGCGGAGAGGATAGTGACGGGGTCGGGACGTGGGTTGACTTGGGGATGGCGGTGATTGTCGGTGAGCACAAGCTTGTCAGCGGCCGGGCTGGACGTCCCAGTGCCGGGAGGACACGGTGAAGCCGGACGTCACCCCATGATGCTGCGGCTGCAGTGACACGCACACACTGTCTGTCACGGTGGCACACCGCTCACACCAGGCCGGGCTCCACCATCCTCTCCGCACCGCGAATGAGGGCAGGATCTGGGCGCCCCTCTCTGGTGTCCTGTGATCTGCTGCTCCTTTATACACAGCTCCAGTGCCAGCCAGCATCGGGCCAGCAGTCAGCAGTTCAGCATGTCCCGATGCAGATGCGGAACCGATAACGGAAAAGTACCAAAAAACCTCCCATTGATTTCAATGTGTAGCGCACGTATGCCGGCACCCATAGATAACGGAAAAGTACCAGATATGCGCGTATTGCATTAAAAGCAATAGGGAAAAAAGTCTCTCATTGATTTCAATGGGTAGCGCACATATGCCAGCACATTCAAATCAATGGGAGCTGCTTTTTACGCGCTCATTCTGAACTAATTTTACGTTCAGAATGAGCGCAGTGTGAAGGCTCCCTAAGGCTGAGGCCCCACGTTGCGGAAATGCAGCTTTTTTGCTGCAGATTTTGCTGCAGTTTTTAGAGCCAAAGCCAAGAATGGCTACAAAAGGAATGGGAAACATCTAGGAATTTCTCCTACTTCTCCCTCCTGCTCAATCCAGTCCTGGCTTTGGCTCCAAAAACCGCAGCAAAATCGGAAACAAAAAAAGCTGCGTTTTCGCAATGTGGGGCCTCAGCCTGAGTTTGTATTTTTCTGCATCCCTTTGACCTGACGCTTGTGCATGGCGCTTATTTTTTCGGCTAGCTGATGCAATCGGAGGAAAAATCTGCCTCAAAATAAGCTCCAAATTCCTGTGTGTGAACATCCCCTAAGGGGAGAACATTTATTGGATAGGAATGGAACGTGTCACAGGGTGCGATGTATTAGCCAGTCAGGTCGTGAAGATGATGTATTTGAAGGAGAAAAAAAGGGCGGGGGCAACACGTTGGCTCAGTGGTTAGCAGTGCAGCCTTGCAGTGCTGGAGTCCTGGGTTCGAATCCCGCCAGGAACAACATCTGCAAGGAGTTTGTATGTTCTCCCCATGTTTGTGTGGATTTCCTCCCATTCTACAAAGACATACTGATAGGAAAAAAAAAATGTACATTGTGATCCCTATATGGGGCTCACAATCTGCATTAAAAAAAAAAAAGGGCATGAATAAGGATTGGAGAGATTTGGTAAGGGGCCGGATTGTGATGACCAAACCACTGGGCTAGGACATGTCCAAAGCCTCAGGCCTTGTGGATGGGTCTAGTGGTCAGTACCAACCAAGGAAAGGGAACCAGTGAACCTGAGAAGAAGCACCGCCATGTTTTCGAAGTTCTGTACAACCCCTTTAATGTAAAACCTTGCTCTCTAAAGTACAAGGTTCCAACTTGGCCTCCAGTTTCACAGGTTGGCGTCTATGGGATATCTCATCCATGAAGGCCCCGCCTTACACATTTCAGGGCTCAGGTCTTGGTGGAGGTGGAGTCCATGTCTTGACAGGTCGGGGCCATTTTGGCGTCAGTAAGAGGACCTACATAATACTATACGGGTATATAGGTACGATACGGGGATCTAGGTACTAACATGCATGCAGATATGTGCAATATGGGATAACAATATGGATGTCGCTGCAACATTTCCAAATAAAGTAACTCATACCAGAGCTGAAAATAATTTATCTGATGCAAAAACATTGTAGATACGGATTTGTGTGCGCGGCGCGGGGTCATCGGTGCAATGGCGGTGCACAGCTCCGAGCCAGAGAGTAAACAGCTGCTGAAGCCTGATTTCAGTTAAAATAGTGTCAGTGTTTAGTCTGGCGCGCTGCTACGGGAAAGATTGGCAGCTGGGTCAAACAAAGTCATTGCCTTGGCACCCGTCCCAGTATGCGAACAGTGAGGTGCAGGCCCTTCTATCAGGGATAGCCTAACATCTGACCACACCTTCCATGTTGTATAAGACCCCCCCCCCCACTTAAAGATAAAATGCACATTATTCAATCTCAGCCCCCTGATAGAGGATTTGGAATGTCTATGTGGGATTTTTTATTTATTTTTTGGAATCTTCAAAACTTTTCCCATCTCCCGGTGAGGATAGTGCAGACGGCAGATTGCTGCACTGGGATCACCGAGGGTCCGGGGGGGCTTCGCCTGCTATATTATAGATTTACTATGAAACAGACCGCCTCTTGGTAAGGAGATCTATTACTATTGTGTTACTTTGTTTAGTTGCTTTTTGTCACTTTCCTTGCACTTGATCAGCTCAACGTTACTTAACTCCTCTCCATAGATTTACCCGCGGGCCTATGCAACATTTACTAATAACTCCCATCATATAAAATAACCTGAACCATATCAGCTCTGCTACATCTATCCGTCTCTATGTTGCTGCATTTGGTTATATCGGCTCTGCTATATGTGGTTATTCAGTGCTGCTATGCTACGTATACTCATCTGATAAACTCAGCTCTGCTACATCTCCTCCTCTGTACTGTATAGTATGTGATATTCTCAGCTCTGCTACATCTCCTCCTCTGTACTGTATAGTATGTGATATTCTCAGCTCTGCTACATCTCCTCCTCTGTACTGTATAGTATGTGATATTCTCAGCTCTGCTACATCTCCTCCTCTGTACTGTATAGTATGTGATATTCTCAGCTCTGCTACATCTCCTCCTCTGTTCTGTATAGTATGTGATATTCTCAGCTCTGCTACATCTCCTCCTCTGTTCTGTATAGTATGTGATATTCTCAGCTCTGCTACATCTCCCCCTCTATACTGTATAGTATGTGATATTCTCAGCTCTGCTACATCTCCTCTGTACTGTATAGTATGTGATATTCTCAGCTCTGCTACATCTCCTCTGTACTGTATAGTATGTGATATTCTCAGCTCTGCTACATCTCCTCCTCTGTACTGTATAGTATGTGATATTCTCAGCTCTGCTACATCTCCCCCTCTGTACTGTATAGTATGTGATATTCTCAGCTCTGCTACATCTCCTCCTCTGTACTGTATAGTATGTGATATTCTCAGCTCTGCTACATCTCCCCCTCTATACTGTATAGTATGTGATATTCTCAGCTCTGCTACATCTCCCCCTCTGTTCTGTATAGTATGTGATATTCTCAGCTCTGCTACATCTCCCCCTCTGTACTGTATAGTATGTGATATTCTCAGCTCTGCTACATCTCCTCCTCTGTACTGTATAGTATGTGATATTCTCAGCTCTGCTACATCTCCTCTGTACTGTATAGTATGTGATATTCTCAGCTCTGCTACATCTCCTCCTCTATACTGTATAGTATGTGATATTCTCAGCTCTGCTACATCTCCCCCTCTATACTGTATAGTATGTGATATTCTCAGCTCTGCTACATCTCCCCCTCTATACTGTATAGTATGTGATATTCTCAGCTCTGCTACATCTCCCCCTCTATACTGTATAGTATGTGATATTCTCAGCTCTGCTACATCTCCCCCTCTATACTGTATAGTATGTGATATTCTCAGCTCTGCTACATCTCCTCTGTACTGTATAGTATGTGATATTCTCAGCTCTGCTACATCTCCTCCTCTGTACTGTATAGTATGTGATATTCTCAGCTCTGCTACATCTCCTCCTCTGTACTGTATAGTATGTGATATTCTCAGCTCTGCTACATCTCCTCTGTACTGTATAGTATGTGATATTCTCAGCTCTGCTACATCTCCTCCTCTGTACTGTATAGTATGTGATATTCTCAGCTCTGCTACATCTCCTCCTCTGTACTGTATAGTATGTGATATTCTCAGCTCTGCTACATCTCCCCCTCTATACTGTATAGTATGTGATATTCTCAGCTCTGCTACATCTCCTCCTCTGTACTGTATAGTATGTGATATTCTCAGCTCTGCTACATCTCCTCCTCTGTACTGTATAGTATGTGATATTCTCAGCTCTGCTACATCTCCTCCTCTGTACTGTATAGTATGTGATATTCTCAGCTCTGCTACATCTCCTCCTCTATACTGTATAGTATGTGATATTCTCAGCTCTGCTACATCTCCTCCTCTGTACTGTATAGTATGTGATATTCTCAGCTCTGCTACATCTCCTCCTCTGTACTGTATAGTACGTGATATTCTCAGCTCTGCTACATCTCCTCCTCTGTACTGTATAGTATGTGATATTCTCAGCTCTGCTACATCTCCTCCTCTGTACTGTATAGTATGTGATATTCTCAGCTCTGCTACATCTCCCCCTCTATACTGTATAGTATGTGATATTCTCAGCTCTGCTACATCTCCCCCTCTGTTCTGTATAGTATGTGATATTCTCAGCTCTGCTACATCTCCTCCTCTGTTCTGTATAGTATGTGATATTCTCAGCTCTGCTACATCTCCTCCTCTGTACTGTATAGTATATGATATTCTCAGCTCTGCTACATCTCCTCCTCTGTACTGTATAGTATATGATATTCTCAGCTCTGCTACATCTCCTCCTCTGTACTGTATAGTATGTGATATTCTCAGCTCTGCTACATCTCCTCCTCTGTACTGTATAGTATGTGATATTCTCAGCTCTGCTACATCTCCTCCTCTGTACTGTATAGTATGTGATATTCTCAGCTCTGCTACATCTCCTCCTCTGTTCTGTATAGTATGTGATATTCTCAGCTCTGCTACATCTCCCCCTCTATACTGTATAGTATGTGATATTCTCAGCTCTGCTACATCTCCCCCTCTGTACTGTATAGTATGTGATATTCTCAGCTCTGCTACATCTCCTCCTCTATACTGTATAGTACGTGATATTCTCAGCTCTGCTACATCTCCTCTGTACTGTATAGTATGTGATATTCTCAGCTCTGCTACATCTCCCCCTCTGTACTGTATAGTATGTGATATTCTCAGCTCTGCTACATCTCCTCCTCTGTTCTGTATAGTATGTGATATTCTCAGCTCTGCTACATCTCCCCCTCTATACTGTATAGTATGTGATATTCTCAGCTCTGCTACATCTCCCCCTCTGTACTGTATAGTATGTGATATTCTCAGCTCTGCTACATCTCCTCCTCTGTACTGTATAGTACGTGATATTCTCAGCTCTGCTACATCTCCTCCTCTGTACTGTATAGTATGTGATATTCTCAGCTCTGCTACATCTCCTCTGTACTGTATAGTACGTGATATTCTCAGCTCTGCTACATCTCCTCCTCTGTACTGTATAGTATGTGATATTCTCAGCTCTGCTACATCTCCTCCTCTGTACTGTATAGTATGTGATATTCTCAGCTCTGCTACATCTCCTCCTCTGTTCTGTATAGTATGTGATATTCTCAGCTCTGTCCTATGGGATCATCACAGCTCTGTTACAGCTCTGCTACATGTGATAAATGTGTGCTGCCATATCTTATCTCAGTCCTTCTACCTGTGACAAACCCAGCTCTGCTACATTTCTAATTATATGTGCGGTCACCTCTGATCATCTAAACTCTGCTACATTTCAGCATTTCGACTATACATCCGAAATCATGTGTTGCCGCACTAGATCTCAACTCTTCCACATTAGATAAACCCGGCTCTGCTACATCTGTAAATATACATGTGCTGCCATAGCTGACATCTCATTTTTGACTTTTGACATATGACAAACATAACTCTACTGTACTTTTCAATATCTGCGGTTATACCGGATTATCTAAACTCTGCTACATTTCATTTGATCGTCTTGGCTCTGCCACATCTGAAATCCTATATCGCAGCTCGTCCACATGTGACAAACCCATCTCGTCTATGTCTATAAACATATTTGCTGCCATAGCTGATATACACATGTGCTGCCATATCTGACAACTTCATCTCTTCTACATGTAATATACCAAACTCTGCTACATTGCAAAAATATGTGCTACCGTATCTGATCATCTCTACAGGTAATAAGCCCGACTCTGCTACATCTGTAAACACTTTATTATATCTAATCATCTCAGCACTACTGCATCTAACCATGTCAGCTCTGCTACATCTGGGCAGCCATATCTGATGATCTTAACCCTTCCACGTGTAATAAATCCATCTGTGAACATATGTGCTTCCATATCTGATCATCTCAGCATTTCTATGTCTGATCAACCCAGCTCTGCTACATCTGTAAACATATTGCTGTTATATCTAATCATCTGGGCTCTGCTACTACTACATCTGTGCCGCCATATGTGAGGACCTCAGCTCTGCTGCATGGAATATATCCAGCTCTGCTACATCTATAAACCTTTGTGCTGTCTCTGATCATCTCAGCTCTGCTACATCTATACTGCCATATCTGAGGACCTCAACTCTGCTGCATGTGATATATCCAACTCTGCTACATCTGTACTACCATATCTGAGGACCTCAGCTTTGCTGCATGTAATATATCCAGCTCTGCTACATCAGTGCCGCCATATCTGAGAACCTCAGCTCTGCGGCATGTAATATATCCAGCTCTGCTACATCAGTGCCGCCATATCTGAGAACCTCAGCTCTGCGGCATGTAATATATCCAGCTCTGCTACATCTGTGCCGCCATATGGGATGACCTCAGCTCTGCTGCGTGTAATATATCCAGCTCTGCTACATCTATACCGTCATATCTGAGGACCTCGGCTCTGCTGCATGTAATATATCCAGCTCTGCTACATCTATACCGTCATATCTGAGGACCTCGGCTCTGCTGCATGTAATATATCCAGCTCTGCTACATCTATACCGTCATATCTGAGGACCTCGGCTCTGCTGCATGTAATATATCCAGCTCTGCTACATCTATACCGTCATATCTGAGGACCTCGGCTCTGCTGCATGTAATCTATCCAACTCTGCTACATCTATAAACCTTTGTGCTGCCACATCTTAGCTCTTGTACATAGGATAAACTCCATATTGCTTTCATATCTGTGGATCTCGGCTCTGCTACATCTGCTGCTCTCAGCTCTTCTGCACGTAGCATACCCAACTCTGCTACATCTGTAAACCTTCTGAACACCTAAGCTCTGCTACATGTAATAAACCGAGTTCTGCGACATCTGTAAGAATGAGTTTGTCATTTGCGGCACTTTTCGTGTATCTGTAGGGAGCAGAACCGCTCTGCACATGATTTTGGCGCTGGTCCAAACTCCACTTCCCGGTGCTGAGCGTTCACTGAAAGGACCCCGAGCAGATTTTTTTAATTTTTTCTTTCCATGATAAGAAGTGAAGTCTGAATGAGAGGAAACATTAAAGTGACTCTTATTCTGCAGATTGAATCCGTCCTTTCCTCTTTCATGTCCCTGGATTATAATTGGACTTCGGGAATTCTCAGGGATTGTGCTAAGAAAACATTTTTTTATCTTCCGTAATTTTGTTCTTTGCCGTGTTATTGTCGGGGATGCGTTGTATTCCGCTTTCGGATATTCATCCAGTCTTCGTGCATTTGTAGCAGAGTTGTGTTTGTCGGCTGAACTGACTGTAACAAATGTTCCCATGCAGGATACTTATTGCAGAAATCTTTGACAATGTCCGAATTTTTTTTGCAGAAATTCCGGTGTCTGCTTTTCTCCAAAATACCCCAGTTTAGATGAAAGTAACAGAAACTTCTGCAGAAACTTCTGCAACAATCTGCAGAATAGGAGAGCGCTCTTATTAGGGTAAGGGGACACGATTGTTTATTAAGTTTTTGAAGCCAAAAACCATAAGGGGATTTAAGAAACAGAAGAGCAATAACCTCTGACCTGACGGCTTTATAGGGACTTGTAACACCTGGTTATGGCTTCAAAACAACACCAAAAAAACCTGAATGTGTGTCCTTACCCCTAATGTTATTACCTGAGGGTCTGCATAGAAGTACAGATAGATACACAGTTATTACATGGGTGATGTGTGTAATTTAATAATTACCTATCACTCATATCTATCTATCTATCTATCTATCTATCTATCTATCTATCTATCTATCTATCTCCTATCTATCTATCTATCTATCTATCTATCTATCTATCTATCTCCTATCTATCTATCTATCTATCTATCTATCTCCTATCTATCTATCTATCTATCTATCTATCTATCTATCTATCTATCTCCTATCTATCTATCTATCTATCTATCTATCTATCTATCTATCATCTATCTATCTCCTATCTATCTATCTATCTATCTATCTATCTATCTCCTATCTATCTATCTCCTATCTATCTATCTATCTATCTATCTATCTATCTATCTCCTATCTATCTATCTATCTATCTATCTCCTATCTATCTATCTATCTATCTATCTATCTATCTATCTATCTATCTATCTATCTCCTATCTATCTATCTCCTATCTATCTATCTATCTATCTATCTCTCTATCTCCTATCTATCTATCTCTCTCTCTATCTCCTATCTATCTATCTATCTATCTATCTATCTATCTATCTATCTCCTATCTATCTATCTATCTATCTATCTATCTATCTATCTATCTCCTATCTATCTATCTCCTATCTATCTATCTATCTATCTATCTATCTATCTATCTATCTCTCTCTCTATCTCCTATCTATCTATCTCCTATCTATCTATCTATCTATCTATCTATCTATCTATCTATCTCTCTATCTCCTATCTATCTTCTATCTATCTATCTATCTATCTATCTATCTATCTATCTATCTATCTCCTATCTATCTATCTATCTCTCTCTCTATCTCCTATCTATCTATCTATCTCCTATCTATCTATCTATCTATCTATCTATCTATCTATCTCCTATCTATCTCCTATCTATCTATCTCCTATCTATCTATCTATCTATCTATCTATCTATCTATCTATCTATCTATCTATCTATCTCTCTATCTCCTATCTATCTTCTATCTATCTATCTATCTATCTATCTATCTATCTCCTATCTATCTATCTATCTATCTATCTATCTATCTATCTATCTATCTATCTATCTATCTCTCTATCTCCTATCTATCTATCTCTCTCTATCTCCTATCTATCTATCTATCTATCTATCTATCTATCTCCTATCTATCTCTCTATCTCTCTCTCTCTCTCTCTCTCTCTCTCTCTCTCTCTCTCTATCCATCCATCCATCTTTCTTTCCATGTATCTGACTACATATATATCAGTTATTGTACATTGGTCATTTCCTCGTATACTTTTGTAGTTCTTTTCCGCTCCTCTATCTATATATCTATGTACACGTATATAGCGGATACTTTTGCCATTTAGTTGTATATTTTGTAGATATTTTTATATCACTATAGCCACCTATAACATGTCGTCATACCCTGGCGCATTGAGCAGTGTGTACGTGTATGCGGTTTTCTGTTTCTTTGTCTATGTAGGGGAGATACAGAATGACTTCGGGATTTTCTTGTATACCGCTTAGATATCATTCTCTGCAAATAAGCGTTTGCTCCGTCATTTATCCGTGTAATTATCTGTCGGGACATTTTAGTCTTTGTCTGGGTCAGGCCGTATACACAAAGTTCATCTCGATGTCAGTAAAAGTAACAAATGTCCTTTGGGCAGATTTATTAATACCAGTGTAAAATTAGACAGGATAAAAGTAACCGGGACAGGCGGAATTATCAGTACGGTGCGGTGTGATATAATCGGCTCACCTATCCCTTCTTGGCTGAAGTAGTATGTACGATACCAACATTGTGTGCAAAAAACGTGCGCTGTACTTGCAACATTGTGTGCAAAAAACGTGTGCTGTACTTGCAACATTGTGTGCAAAAAATGTGCGCTGTACTTGCAACATTGTGTGCAAAAAACACACGCTGTACTTGCAATATTGTGTGCAAAAAATGTGTGCCATACTTGCAACATTGTATGCAAAAAAAGTGTGCTGTGCTTGCAACATTGTATGCAAAAAACGTGTGCCGTACTTGCAACACTGTGTGCAAAAAACGTGCACCGTACTTGCAACATTGTGTGCAAAAAATGTGCGCTGTACTTGCAACATTGTATGCAAAAAACGTGCACCGTACTTGCAACATTGTGTGCAAAATACATGCACTGTACTTGCAATATTGTGTGCAAAAAACATGCACCGTACTTGCAACATTGTGTGCAAAAAACATGCACCGTACTTGCAACATTGTGTGCAAAAAACATGTGCTGTACTTGCAATATTGTGTGCAAAAAAACGTATGCCGTACTTGCAACATTGTATGCAAAAAACGTGTGCTGTGCTTGCAACATTGTATGCAAAAACCGTGTACTGTACTTGCAACATTGTGTGCAAAAAAACGTGTGCTGTACTTGCAACATTGTGTGCAAAAAATGTGCGCTGTACTTGCAACATTGTGTGCAAAAAACACGCGCTGTACTTGCAATATTGTGTGCAAAAAATGTGTGCCATACTTGCAACATTGTATGCAAAAAAAGTGTGCTGTGCTTGCAACATTGTATGCAAAAAACGTGTGCCGTACTTGGAACACTGTGTGCAAAAAACGTGCACCGTACTTGCAACATTGTGTGCAAAAAATGTGCGCTGTACTTGCAACATTGTATGCAAAAAACGTGCACCGTACTTGCAACATTGTGTGCAAAATACATGCACTGTACTTGCAATATTGTGTGCAAAAAACATGCACCGTACTTGCAACATTGTGTGCAAAAAACATGCACCGTACTTGCAACATTGTGTGCAAAAAACACGCGCTGTACTTGCAATATTGTGTGCAAAAAAACGTATGCCGTACTTGCAACATTGTATGCAAAAAACGTGTGCTGTGCTTGCAACATATAAAAAAAATATCGAAAAATAAGCAAAAAATGTGTAAAACGCACAATAAATTTGCTCCATGTCACATTTGATCAGACCATATGAAGGTGGTTTGCACCTGTTCACACTGGGATGGGCTGTCTATATTTCCCTTTTTATATTCCATAGGGGTGCGGCCCCCTCCTTAGACTGGCTGGTACACCCTGCCAATTGCACAGGTTTATCTAATTGGGATAGAGGATATATATATGTTTCACTTCCTCTTCAGCCATAGGCTATTTTCAATGGAGTAAATGTTGGATCTGAGACACATTGTAGCCTGTGCTGCGGCCATGGCAGGTATGTTTATATAGTACAGGGTACATGTGAATGAGGCCGCCTTGTGGGGACAGGTCCAGGGCTTCTTACTGTTTGATCAAATGCCTATAACAAAGAACCTCTTATTTATAAGATTAGTTTATAGATCATGTTCGTTGCCTTTATCACTAACACAATGGCTTTTGGATTTGTTTCCATGTACCCCGATGCTGTGTGCAGGGTGTTGCTGCAGTTTTTGTACCTAGAACAACTAATATCTAGCGGTATTGAAAATGGGTGCGGTGTATGATAACCCTGTGGTGTTGGGTGCCCAAAGGTATCCCCTTTATTTTTTGCTTTGGCGCTGCTGCTACTTTTTGGATCATTTTAAATGGAAAACCAGCAGCACTCCAACATGGAAGTAACCGTGTGATACAAATGTATCTTGAATCCATTGGCAATAGATACATTTATATGTAGATGGATACTATGAGATTATGGGTGGATGGATCTATAGATAAGTAAATGGACTATAGTGAATAACATACATAAGACAAATCCTAGATAGAGCGAACCCTCCAGTGACCTGTATTCTCTATTTTGGGACAGTCTATTACCATGTAACTACTTCTAATTGACATCTCATTTATTTTATACTCTCCGTCAATCGTTTCTAATATAAACCTAGGGGGAGGTCAGGACGACATCTCCTTATGTGACTTGTAGGCCATTAATTCCACTCCTGTGTTTCTGCCTTTTAACCCCTTCCTGAACCTCAGCATACCAGTATGTTAGGGCTTGAGCTATACTGTGGGCACCATGCCTTGATATAATTCTGCCATACAGTGCATACGACTTACTACATAGGGTTCACAAATTGAGATTCATCATACCATATGCTACAAATATGCTTACATGTGCAGTATACGAATACCGTAGTTACAACATATACGCTATTGAAGACATACAAGGAGCAGGTTGTCAATCAGAACACCAAGAGGAAGAGGTTATTCCACGTGGAATATTATATTTATGAAAATAAGGTAACAAATTATGTTTAGTATCTTATCTGATTTTAAAAATTCCAGGAAACTGGCATGAAACGTACTCAGTTTGGTGCCACCTGGTGGTCAAAGTGCATAGCAATGTGCACGTCCACCTAATGAGTACTGGTGGACACATGCTCAGTTACTCCATGGCCGGGTCTCTGCCTATTGACCTTATTCACTGCAGAGCAGCCAATAGAAATGGCTTTCTGTCTGTCTTGTCAGGGAAGGAGCAGAGACTCCGCAAGAACATAAAAATATAGATAAGTGTCTATTGACTGGGGAGCTGAATGGACTAGATCATTAGCTGCCAGAGGGGGTAGGGGACTGATTCTGTCCAGAGTTTACCCTCAGCAGCACCAAGGGAAACAAAAAATAAAAATCATAGGTCCCTTTAATGCTTTTGAGTTCCGTTTGGTCATAGAATGACAACCTATAGGAGTCATATAGTGGCCATATTGGAATAAACAAAGGAAAAATGTAAATCCCATCAACATTGGGTGTGACCTTTGCTCTTTGGAGGAGGAGTCCTGGAAGCAATGATATGGTCCCCACAGATATAGCCCTGATCTCAACATCCTTCAGTCTGTCTGGGATGACGTGAAGAGACAGACGGATTGGAGCAAGCCTACATCCACAGAAGATCTGTGCTTAGTTCTCCAAGATGGCGGGATCAACCTCCCTGCCGAGTTCTGCAAAAAACTGTCTGCAAGTCCCGAGAAGAACTGATGGAAGGCAAAGGGCACACCCAATATTGATGAGATTTACATTAACCCCTTTATTTCTGACAGCATTCCTACCTGCTTAAAACATATGCACAGTACTGATCTGACTCCTAACCTTGTGATCTGTCTGCTGTGATTCATTTATTTTATTTTTTTTTGTAAGTCCTACCCCGACAATATGTTCTTATCAGAAACTGATATTCGCGTAATCCCACTTGTAAGCATTAAGAGGCTTTCCAAGATCCCACAAGTGTCTTGTAATGTCACTGTCACATCTATTGTATCTGCGTCCGGCCGGGAGACAACGGAGCTAGATGTATAAAATGTACTGAATAGGTCAAACTTAAAGGGGCTCTATCAGCAAAATC
Organism: Leptodactylus fuscus; assembly: GCF_031893055.1. Taxonomy (NCBI): domain Eukaryota; kingdom Metazoa; phylum Chordata; class Amphibia; order Anura; family Leptodactylidae; genus Leptodactylus; species Leptodactylus fuscus. The sequence goes on from NC_134266.1 coordinate 14,602,942, forward strand.
ATATATGCGTGAATCACCTTTAAAAAGACTATTCAGGCACCGTAAATGTTATATTAAACTACCCCCCAGTTTTAAAATAATAACCTAAAAAAAGAATGTGATCTACTTGCGCATCGTGCACGCTGGGCGGGCATTCAGGGTGCGCAGTCTTCTTCATCCACGCCTCTTCTTCCTCTGATGTCCTCAGGTCCCGTCCTCCTCCAGCGCTCGCGAACGGACATTGATGGAAAAAAAAAAATGCCCATGGCGCATGCGCAGTAGCATGCGGCTTCTACTGCGCATGCGCCCAGGCTATTTTTTTTTTTTTTTTTTTACCAATGTCCGTTCACGAGCGCCGGAGGAGGACGGGACCTGAGGACATCGGAGGAAGAAGAGGCGTGGATGAAGAAGACGGTGTACCCTGAATGCCCGCCCAGTGTGCATGATGCGTAAGTAGATGCGTAAGGGGGGGGGGGGAAAGATGTTATAGTTTAATATAACATTTACGGTGCCTAAATAGCCTTTAAAAAGGCTATTCACGCATGTGTGGGGCTCATCAGCATGATTTTGCTGATAGAGCCCCTTTAAGGTTCCTTTATTAAGCAATGAATGTAGCGGAGCTGAGATTTTCATTTGTTCATCTGCGGCTTTACTTAGGACTGTAAATGGACTGATCTAATGCTTTGACCTCGGATGACACTTGATTGTAATATTAATCTAATGGATTTTTAATCTTGGAGAGGTGACAACCACTATCGGCAGCCATTATATTACCCACAAGGGTTGTCAGTTTTTCCTGCTTGACTTGAACAGGCGTCCCCAAACACTTACACCTTATGAGCCACGCTCCATTTATACAGCATGTTGTATCCAGAAAACTAAAATCATACAATTGTAAATATTTGTAGCTATTTCAGTCTGAAGTGTTACAGTGTAGCCATATGTGCATACCGTATACCACAGGGCTCCTATGGCGAGCCAGCCAGGCGAAATGTCACTTGTCATACTACGACTCCATATACTACAGTCCTGCCTACTTTGGGCTGATCAAAATGTAAACATTGGGGGCAACTTGTAGATCGTAATTGCCCCTTGTTGTTGTTCTATGCCAATATATGGTTTCATATACAGTATCATGGAGAAGTCTATCACCTCCCCAACCCTATCACTATAGCGCTGTAGATGCCGTAACTTTCATAAAAATCTTAATTTTTTTGGCTAGAGATAAGCAAGTGGTGGTTGACTACGGTATTCGAAATATTCGTACTCTATTGAATACTACTCGCTATTTGCAGTAAATATTCGATTCAGAGCCAGCATTGATTGGCCGAATGCTATACAGTGTATAGCATTGGGCCAATCAATGCTGGTTCTGTTGGAGGCTTGTCTGTGAGGAGGCGGAGTCTAAAATCAGACCACAGCAGGCTCTATTGTGGTCCGATCTTAGACTCCGCCTCCTCACAGATGAGCCTCCGGCAGAACCAGCGTTGATTGGCCGAATGCTGTACACCGGCCAATCAACGCTGGTCTATTCATTCCTATGACGGTCAGCTCCCTTGCAACAGCAAGCTGCCAGCTCTCATGACTAGCAAGGACGAGCCTGCGTCAAATCAACGCTGGTTCTGCAGCAAGCTCGTCCTTGCTAGTCAGGAGAGCTGGCAGCTTGCTGTTATGAGGGAGCTTACTTTTTATCAGCGCAACTGCAAGTGCTGTGCAGTTAAAGCACACGGACCCCATAGACTATAATGGGGTCCGTACACTTTACCTGCACAGCGCTCCTCCTAAACACTCTCCTCCTGCTACTCGTGGACTGGGTGACTCTCCTTTAGTCGAATAGTGGTTTCCCCTGAAATGAGCATTTTTTTTTTCCCATAGACTATAATGGGATTCGATATTTGATCGAGTAGTCGAATATTGAGGCTCTACTCGAAACAAAAAAATATCGAATCTTGAATTTCACTACTCGCTCATCTCTATTTTTGACATGTTTATCAACTATGAAAATTAGTATTGGAATTAGGAATTGGACAAGTACATTTCAGCCTGGTCAATACCTCTAACTCCTCACCATACAGAGGATCTGTCTGAGGACCAGGTGCTGGCCCCCTACGGATATAGAGATATATATATATATATATCACAACAGACAGTGTGGAGTTAGAGATGGATCAGACTTGCTGAAATACATTCCCATTCCTTCTCTTTTAGGGTGGGGAGGGGGGTAACCCACTTTCAGAGGTTTCCGGCAGTGACTTTCTCTTCTTTCCCCATTCAGAATACATATACACCCATCCAATCTGAGCATACATGTGTATGGATGGGTTAGTAGGAATAGCTGCTAATGTATATTAATGGGCTACGGCCGGCCTTAGACTGGCTCCACGTTACACAAGATATCCTGTGTGTGCCGCTACACTCCTGTCACTACAAATCCTCCATACATTGTCCTATACTAGACCCATCGTGCTATACATAGGACGCGCCATTTCTTGGCACTGACGCCTCCTCCGACTCGCAGCCAGAAATCACTTATGCCTCATTTCATTTAACTTTGGCTTTTCACCTCGCAGCAATTCTTCAGAGACGTTTCATCCAGCGTGCCGGAGCGAGCGGTATATAGTGGACTGATTCATTAACCTCCATGTCTTCAATGTGAGATGTTAATGTATCGCCTAGAGGGAATATAGATCTGTCCGGACGGACAAGGCCGAGCGCTGAATAAACAGATCCGCGTGTTTAATGGGAATGTATATTCAGATAGGGCTGCAGTATATACCTGGCTTCTCTATATTCATGTGGTGAGGTATATACCTAGGGGTCCGGGCCCTGGGCAATAACTGGCCCTTGTAAGGCTGCCCAGGAGACTCCATTGCAATGTCCATCTAAATCGGTGGATGAAGTTCTGTTCAGATGACTACTTTCCTCCGCTGACTTGTCTTAAAGGGATTCTAGTATTAAATTTTTTTTTTTTTTTTTTGTTCCTAACACGTAGCAATAACCTTAAGAAAGGCTATTCATCTCCTACCTTTAGATGTCTTCTCCGCGCCACCGTTCCGTAGAAATCCTGGTTTTCGCCGATATGCAAATGAGCTCTCTCGCAGCACTGAGGGCGGTCCCCAGCGCTCAAACAGCACTGGCGGCGTCCCCAATTCTGTGAATCTCTCCAGTGCCGCCTCCATCTTCTTCAGGAAGGGGTCTTCTTCCGGGGGTTGGCTTCAAACTGCCCCCAGTGCATACCAACCAAAACCCGGGACTTCTACGGAACGGTAGCGCGGAGAAGACTTCTAGAGGTAGGGGACAAATAGCCTTTCTTAAGACTATTCCGACGTGTTGGGCACAAAAAATTCGATTTTAATGGTAGAATCTCTTTAAAATGACGGACCCCATTATAGTCAATGGGGTCCCACTGGGCTATTTTAGCAATCGTCCTCTGGACCAGAGCAACGGACAGCAAACTCTAGTGAGAACTAGAGATGAGCGAGTACTGTTCGGATCAGCCGATCCGAACAGCACACTCCATAGAAATGAATGGATGCACCTGGTACTTCCGCTTTGACGCCGGCTGCTTTTTAACCCCCCCGCGTGCCGGCTACGTCCATTCATTTCTATGCGAGCGTGCTGTTCGGATCGGCTGATCTGAACAGTACTCGCTCATCTCTAGTGAAAACCTAACATTAGCCTCCGGGACAACTTCCCCTTTTAATTTATTTGGACATTTCCTCCCAAAAATTCCTTAAACCACCCCACAGGTCCTTTTAAAGGAACATTCAGCTTTCTACATTGTATGGTCAGCTCCGTATCCCAAATCGGCCTGATGGCTTCACCAAATATTCCTCCCAACCCTACACATGTACGCCGAGCAATGTTTGTATAGGTTTTCGAAAGACCAGGCCCTACTGATGGTGACTCCTCTCCTGGGAATATAAGCACTTTATCCACACCTGCCTAAAACTTTTGCACATATACCAGAATATACACACTTACTTATTTTTGTACAGCTCTTATAACTTTACCAGATTTTTTTATTTTTTTTTTTCATATGTAATTCGGGAGTCCCATATAGGACTCACAATGTACACTTTCCTATCAGAATATTTTTGGAACATGGGAAGAACAACTTTACCAGACTTGTTAGCACGCCTTGTATCTACATAAAGGTGCAAGATTCTGGGGAAGTTCTGCGCGCCGGCTCCCCCATGTCCGCGTATGTTTACCGTACTGCCGCTATGTTCTTCCACTTCGGGTACAACAATGCATAGCCTTGCCCTCTGTGATCTGCCGCTAGATACTAAATGTGAAATGTATCTCTCTTCCTGATCAACAAGGGTGAATGCTGTATGGAGGGAAGGAAATGTATTTATACATCAGCGCATACGTTCACCGGGTTTATTGTTTTGTCCCTGAATGTCATTCCACAATACTGTGAATAAGAACACTTCACTCCATTCATCGGATGCGGTTTATTTATATTGCGCGTATTCTTTAGTCACGCGTTACATTTCTATTGCATTTTTTTTTTCCAATATTCTTCAAAAAATATAGTTATAGAAGAGATTAAACTCCAGGTATTGGTGCAAATGAGAGGTAAAAATTAGGTTTGCACAGTTTGGCTCAATATGAGGTTGTCCTGTGCAGCAACTAATACAAGGCATATAAAAAAAAAAAATATCCACGTCCTGTGTGACTCTGTAGGGTGCATGCATAACCTCCACGCCATTCCCTACTGCTGGAGATGGCCAAATACAGGGCGCCATCATCCCATAGAGAATGGAGAGGAGGTCACACGTGTACACTAGCAGGTTCATGGGCCAATGCCTTAAGTAGAACTTCTTCTATGAATGGCTATTAATCATTAATGGCTCCAAATTCCCTGCATAGATGTCCAGTAATAGAATTCTGGATGCCTTGAGCCACCACTAGAGGGAGCATTGGGATATCACATGGCAAAAAAACCCACATTGAAAAGTTGGTTGTAACTTGTGTACTTGGTCCAGGGATCGGTGACTATGGCCCTGGGGGTTACTGGCCACATCATCTGATCAGTGTTAAGCTCCCCAGTTGCTCTGTCATCCCGATTCACAAGGTGAAAACCTCAATCGGATGACTGTAGCCCATCAGTGGGAGGGGGTTGGGTTAGTATGTTGGAGGCTGGTGACGACCCCTATAAAGGGGTTTTATATGGGACCCCGCCATTCAGCTGTTTAGAGAAGTGCTTCAGCCTATTCACTGATTGCAGAGCACAGCGCCATACATTGTGTAGGGACCTTGCTTGGCATTGCAGCTCAGTCCCAAAACCAAAATGTAATTCTACACTATGACTGAATGTTACCCATTTGTGGCACTTGCAAACACCATGGCTTCTTCAAATGGGCTACTGGCTGGCGTTCTGGTAGTCCAAACCCTGCCGACCCAATATCGATGACCTGTCTGACGGACGGGCCTCCGATACTTTAAGTCTTGGAAAATGCCTTAAGGATAAAGCCCCACATTGTGGAAACAATTTTTTTTGAGGGGGGTTTTGGTGCCAAAGTCAAGAATGTCCACATAAGCAATGGGAATATATAAGAGGGTCTTATACTTCTACCTTCTGCTCAATCCATTGCTGGCAAAAAACACAACAAAATCTGCACCAAAAAAGTTGCATTTCCGCACCGTGGGGCTTTAGCCTAATAGACCTTTGGTTTCTAAAGCATTGACTTGTACAATCTTCAGTTCTGTGAAATCCTGGCGATAGAGAGATTACAACTCTTGTGTTTTTTCTTGTACAGGAGCGTCTGGAGGATGTTACATGGAACGCATGATGTGAAGGTAAGGAGATTATATCGCTTATGTACTGAAAAATTCCTCTTTTTGGGTTGTTGGCAGTACATTTCATGGTTTCCATCAGAAAGTGAAAACGGCTTAAGACCCGCTTAGCAATGACCTTGGCAGTGTCCTTGGACATCACACATTTATTGGGCCAGTCATTAATACACAACATAACGGGGGTCTTGGGCTTCCAGGGCGATGGCTGACTGATACAGCTCCGCTCCTTGTCCTGCTATGAACCCTGGCAGTCAATTGGAGTTCATCAGTGGAGGACAGAAAATGGGAAACCATCAGGCACTGATTGTACTGCAGCCTGGGAGCAGCTCCAAGACCCAGCAGGCAAGTTCCTTGTCATCGGCAGGAAAGTAATAGGCTATATTTTCTATACAAGCCTAATAAAAAGGGACTTTGTTCACCGACCAAAGAAAAAGGGGTCCGGCTTTGTGCAGTGAGAACACAATGGGGTTCTAGCCACAATGGCACTTTCTTGATGGCCTATACTAATACTTGTATACTAGTCACACCATAGAGCTCTTCCTATTGCACTGCCTATACATTGTAACGCTCCTTTATACATTATCCATGGCTTGGTTTATATGCTGGACAACCAGGGGGCTTTACGTGGTGGGCATTGGTGTTTTTTATGTAACTTTTTTGACGCTATCCTCCATGCCTGTCATAGTAAGACAAAGATGCCCATCTCTGGCTCCAAAATGGGAGCGTGCGCCTACAAGTATTCACACACTCCATGGTTCACAGCTTTGTCACCAGTTCCACTATGTTGCCCGGCCTTTGTACAATAGGGCTCTGCTGTGTACATGGCTCACATAACGGTCCCTGCACATTACATATCAATTGGGCTTTATCTGCCTCCAAAATATCTTATGTATGCCACAAATGGGTTGGCGTTGAAGCAAACCACTAGCGTACGCCGTGTATTGGATACTTGCCTATGGAAATGTTGTTCTGTACCTTGAATACTTGTTTTAGGAGGACAAGTCTTATAACCATGTAGTGTTAATATTCATCTGAAATGGTTCTACTTGAGATTGGCTCTATATATTGTCAGATATGGAGATTGTGGCTACCGTAGCAAATAGAAGAGTCCTTATCTGGTGCTGGTTAAAGGGATATCCCATAAAACTCTCATAGTAAATCAGGAAATGCTGATATATGGGTTAAAAGGAGTCTGTCCATAGAACAGCATATCACCCCAGCCCTGCAGATAGGTTACTGTCACCAGAACCAGCATATTACCCAGCCCTGCAGATAGATAGGTTAGTGTCACCAGAACCAGCATATTACCCAGCCCTGCAGATAGATAGGTTACTGTCACCAGAACCAGCATATCACCCCAGCCCTGCATAAAGATAGGTTAGTGTCACCAGAACCAGTATATCACCCCAGCCCTGCAGATAGATAGGTTAGTGTCACCAGACCCCAGCATATCACCCCAGCCCTGCAGATGGATAGGTTGGTGTCACCAGAACCAGCATATCACCCCAGCCCTGCAGATAGATAGGTTACTGTCACCAGACCCAGCATATCACCCCAGCCCTGCATAAAGATAGGTTACTGTCACCAGACCCAGCATATCACCCCAGTCCTGCAGATAGATAGGTTACTGTCACCAGAACCAGCATATCACCCCAGTCCTGCAGATAGATAGGTTAGTGTCACCAGAACCAGCATATCACCCCAGCCCTGCAGATAGATAGGTTAGTGTCACCAGAACCAGCATATCACTCCAGTCCTGCAGATAGATAGGTTAGTGTCACCAGAACCAGCATATCACCCCAGCCCTGCAGATAGATAGGTTACTGTCACCAGAACCAGCATATCACCCCAGCCCTGCAGATAGATAGGTTACTGTCACCAGAACCAGCATATCACCCCAGCCCTGCAGATAGATAGGTTAGTGTCACCAGAACCAGCATATCACCCCAGCCCTGCAGATAGATAGGTTACTGTCACCAGAACCAGCATATCACCCCAGCCCTGGATACGTTAGGGTTGCTTTATCAATATGCAGATTTACTCTTTGGACCAACAAGGTGTTACTGCTATTCTTGTATTACTCTTTGGATGGGTCTACACAGAATATTATTTCCAGAGATAAAACTAGTTTTGCATGCTGTTTATATGAAAATGACAGGCATTTTTTGATCTAAAAAAGTGTAAAAACAGCCAGAGGTGTCTATAGGAACACCTTTGTCGCGCCAAAGAGCAAATTTGCATATTGACAAAAAACAATTTCTCCTAATGGAGGCAGCGACTCACAAAGGGAAGACTCTATTTGATTCAGGTGACAACCTATCTGGTTCTGGTCACATTTTGCCTCCCTATGTCATTCTTGTTGCTGCCTCTATGGCGCCGCTGGGGCAGACAATGAGCAGGACCAGTCTCCTTCCATAATGGATCCTGCACCTTTACTTCTATGTTACTCCAGAGAATCTGTTCCTTTCCTGAAAATTATGGTGGAAAATTCTTTCTATTGGCAGCTGTAGGGAACAAGGGATCGCTCTACTGAGTCCTGGCTGTGGGGAAAGTGAGCGCGTGTGTCCACCATCATGCTGCTTGTTAGGTGGCCGTGCACATTATAATACATTTTGAACACCAGGTGGCACCACACCATAAATAAAGGAAAAAGAAAACTGGTTTTCCCATCTTTTCATGTTCCGGTAGTGGATTCCCCATAATCTTGGCTTATGACATTGTAGGAACTCTTGTGAGATGTTGTGGAAAGTTCTATTTTATAATCTTATACATGTAAATATTCTTATGTAATGTAGAACTTGAAGATCAAATAAGCTTTATCAGTGTATCGAGTGACTGTGGGTTTATTTTGTTGGTCTTGTCTTCTATCTGCAGGTTGGTTTGAGCGATCTAATTTTGATATTTTAGTCGGAGGAATATTTTGTCAAATCTTGGCATGTTTGGAGTAACCTTGATATTTGATTCTCTCAATGAACATGTGACTGTTGCTCATATGCTTTATAGAAGGTTCTTTCATGAAGACCATTCCTGTGTATTGGGGGATATGGATGGCAGAGGGTCCCCCACTTGGGTGTATAAGAATAGTTCCCATTGCTCCTTACTGTCAGGATACCAGAGGGCTCCGAAAAAGGCACAGCCATGTATATTGTATAGGGGCCATACAGTGAGTGATATAAAGTTCATGCACATGGGTAGAAGCCATTGTGCTGCAGTACCAGTCATAACCACTCCGCAATGTATGGAGCTGTGACACTCAACTTATTGATGGCTTATTGAATGAATGCCCCTCCAAAATGATATTAATGACTTATAGGGGTTTTATAGGCTAAAAATGGTCATGATCTATATAGAATCTGTGGGCATAAAACACTGGTTCCTGCTCAAAAACAGATGGCTCTGCTCTGTGTATTGTTGGAACGGAGTCACTGAAGCTTAGCTGCCATTCAAGTGCAGTACCCTGGCCCGGCCACTACATGGAGAACGGCGCTATCTGCTTCCTACTCCATTCTCTGTTGGCTGCTGAGGGTGGTGAATGTCAGAACATCACAATCTGATACTGAGGACCTCACCTTAGGGAATGTCATCAATATTTTTAGCCTGAAAACCTTTTAAAGCCAATCTGTCACCAGAATCCAGCATGGGCAGATAGGTTAGTGTCACCAGACCCAGCATATCACCCCAGCCCTGCAGATAGATAGGTTAGTGTCACCAGACCCAGTATATCACCCCAGCCCTGCAGATAGATAGGTTAGTGTCACCAGACCCAGTATATCACCCCAGCCCTGCAGATAGATAGGTTAGTGTCACCAGAATCAGTATATCACCCCAGCCCTGCAGATAGATAGGTTAGTGTCACCAGAATCAGTATATCACCCCAGCCCTGCAGATAGATAGGTTAGTGTCACCAGAATCAGTATATCACCCCAGCCCTGCAGATAGATAGGTTAGTGTCACCAGAACCAGCATATCACCCCAGCCCTGCAGATAGATAGGTTAGTGTCACCAGAACCAGGATATCACCCCAGCCCTGCAGATAGATAGGTTACTGTCACCAGAACCAGCATATCACCCCAGCCCTGCAGATAGATAGGTTACTGTCACCAGAACCAGCATATCACCCCAGCCCTGCAGATAGATAGGTTAGTGTCACCAGAACCAGCATATCACCCCAGCCCTGCAGATAGATAGGTTACTGACACCAGAACCAGCATATCACCCCAGCCCTGCAGATAGATAGGTTACTGTCACCAGAACCAGCATATCACCCCAGCCCTGCAGATAGGTTACTGACACCAGAACCAGCATATCACCCCAGCCCCACAGATGGGTTAGGGTCTCTTGAATCTGTTTCCCCCATTCAAATCAGTGTCTCTATTGCATAAAGGGATTCTTTGGTGCAATGAGGGCGTTACCATTACTCAAGAGATGGGTGACAACACATTTGTTCCTCATCTGCAAAAGTGATGATGTCTTGGCAACAGAAGCACCAAGTCACAGAGGGGAAAACTGTATTAGAGTTGGGTGACCTTAACCATTCTGAGTTGATATGCTGAGTTCTGGTGATGGGCTCCCTTAGGGTATGTTCACACGACAGAATTTGCATTCCGCGTGTGAACATAAAGCGAAGTTAGCCGCGACGGGGTGCCGGTGCTCTGCTCTGGATTGGGCTCGAATGAATGGGCCTAATCGGGAGGGGGCTTCTAGCCACGGCCAATGGGAGCCGGTTTTGGCAGCAGATTTTGAGGCGGATTCAATAAACTCTGTGAACTGACCCTTAAAGGCCAAGTCCTCAATATTACTTTGGGGAAAATGCCATCTTCACAACCGTTCATCCTGAACAATCTCCTAAGGACGTGCCGTACTTGTACACCTATTACCGTTCCTCCTACAACAACCCAAACCATAATTATTTTCCAGTCCTCTCCATATAAACGTGCTACAGAAATATAAAAATTAGAAAAAATTCCAACCCAGCATTATCCATAAAAGTAATGAGTCGTCCCCCGGCATGAATGGAGCCTATGCGAGTAATGAAGTCTACAATACCATAATTAGCTGAATATTGGACAAACGTTCCCCCCCCCCCCCCCCCTCGGCGTTTAATTACCCGACTAGATACCAGTGTAACCAAGGCTGCTACATTTGTTGAAATGGACAATTTAACAATATGCCATTGTTGTCGTACAAAATCGCTCTATTAGGGTTTGTTGTGAATAATGTATGTCCCCCCGCAATGAGCGGCCCATTCTATAGAGTCCGCGGGCACCCACTGAAGGGCATTTACGAAGTTTTAATCAGCCCTTCAGAAACAATGGCGGCTAAGCCCGTCTTTCACTCTCCAACATGCTTCTCCTCTTTTCACTTTACTGAACAGCATCGGCTTAACAAGCAGCCGCCGGTTTGTAACTCAATATTCCAATTACAGGAAGTTTTATGGTATTGAAGGGTAACAGAGAAGAAATCTTAAAAAGAAGAATTAAGAGATTACTAATTCTCTTCCCTTAGCGAGCACTGGGAACGGTTATAGGGCGGGGTGAAAATTCTTGCGCAACTTTTTATGTTAAGAGATTGTAAAACGCTAAATGAATTTTACCGTGACAGATTGTTGGAGATGCACTTAGAGTGAATTTTTTTTTTTGGGGGTTAATTTAAAAGCTTGAAAGGAAAAAAGTTTAATGTATTTCACTTACTAATAGAGAAATTTTTTTTTTTTTTTTTTTTTTGGGGGGGATATTTAGAAGTCGTTATCCATCAGTATGTTTTTGTTCTTTTACACATATTATAGGATGCAATCGTTACATTTATTACAACTTTAATTTTGTTGTATAAAATTGACTTGTTAGTCAATAATTTTTTTTTTTTTTTAATGTAGATTGAGCCCCACATAGGGCTCACAATGCATTTTATTTTTTATAAAAAAAAAAATTTTCCCCATCAGTGTGTTTTTTTTTTTTTTTTTTTTTTTTTGTGTATGGGATGGAAATCCATGCAAACACGGGGAGAACATACAAACTCCTTGCAGTGTTTTTTTTTTTGTCTTGGCAGGATTCAAACCGAGGGCTCCAGCACTGCAGTGCTAACCACTGAGCCACCTTTTGTTTTTTTTGTTTTTTTCATTGCAATGCAGAGGTCTTAAAATGGTCTTTAACAAAAAATAAAAAAAAATTGCAAATGTTATAAAATTAAAAAAATAATAATCTGCTCCTCTTCAATCCCCCTACCAACCCTCTGCAAATTCCAATTTTTAATGGCAGAAGTCAAGCTGGTTATTCTCAGTATTATAAAGCCAGTGTTACTATTGTGTGGATTTTTTATTTTTTTCCAGTTACCTGGAACTTTTAATTTTCCTGTCCCTCCCCATCAAGTCTTAGGCTGAGTTCACATATAGTGTTTTGGTCAGGGCTTTGAGGCTGCATTTGCCTCAATCCTAACCAAAGACGGCTCCCGTTAAGTTCAGGGTTTTTTTTTTTGTTTTTTTTTCAGGAGCAGTTTATTCCAGCGCCGTTCTCCTCCTTCAGGTGGATTCATCCACCTGAAGACACTCCCGACTAGGCCCATTCATTGAGCCTAATCTGCAGCTGAGTGCACGACTGGATACCGGTGCACTGCAGCAGCATTGTCACAGATGCCTAGTTTTTTGGTCTGGAAACTGAGGCGGCCTCCACCTCAGTTTCCAGACCAAAAATCTCTATGTGAACTCTGTCTTAAGTTGTCAGTGGCAGGGAGGTAACTTGAGAGAGTGCAGTTGGTCCCTGGAGATTTAGGGGGTTTCAATTTGAGGACACTAGTACTATAAATGGTAAACTATGGTTGGGGGGGCGAGAGTTAGCAAAGGTTTTGCATCAGGGCCCAGGAACGTCATGTTGCGCCTCTGGTCATGGCAGAAATTATGAAGTCTCTTCTCATTGAAGAAAAAAAAACTAGTGGAATTAAAGGGCCTTAAAGATATGGGGGCAAAATTATGACTATGTAAGAAGATCATAGCCACACTTGCTCCATGATGATATAGGGACACAATATTGACCAATTATTACAAAGTATCCCAGGTTTTGGAGGAAGTCTGCAGGAGAAACTCTGTAAGGGCGGTTCACACCTGCACTCGTCTTCCGGTTTCCATTTTCTGCCCTGCAAAACTGCACAGGAGATGGAAACCCAGCAGTCAGTTTTCAAAGACTTTCACTTGAATGGATTTGCAAAGGTGACTGCCCGTGTGCGTCTTGACTGTACACGGGGAAACTGTGTGCAGACAGGCAGAACTCACACGGGTGGTCATCTTTGTGTTTGAAAACTGACCACTGGGTTTCCGTCTCCTGTCCAGTTTCGCAGGGCAGAAGACGGAAACCGGATGGATTACACAAACTGGACAACATGCCGAGGTTTGAGCCGCCCTAAGGATCCAGATAAGTAAAATTTTAGGGACGCAAATGAGCCATACAGTGGAGCGTTCGCTTTTCCAGAACATCCTAAATCCAACACTCTTCAGAGGCTCGGTACATGCTTGTTGCTTATGAATACAATATATAATTCTCGTGCAGACTTTACTAGTCCTTTAGATCACTTGACCGCTCCGGTGGCCCCAACATAAGACTTGTTTTTTTTAGGTGCAAGTAGCCGGTTTCCAGAAGCTTTGGCTCCTGCCGCTTCCTATGCGATCTTTAGTGAGTGACTAGTCCCCCTATACATTACACAACTATTACATAATGTATGCACACACTTATAGTAAGGGGTGGAATGTTCTGAGAAGATGACTCAGTAACACAATACGGGTCACATGTTGCACCCCTACCACCCGGCCATGTGTTCTCCATTACTTCCTGCTCTCCCACTGATCCCCATGTGTATTCCAGCTCTCGGTGTTATCTGTATCACCATGTGTGTTACATTCTTGCAGTTAGTCGCATACTCCCTTTTTCTGCTTGCATTTGATTTTTCACTGCTGGTCGCTGTTATTACTTTATTAAAAACACTTTTGACATCCTGATGCGTTTATGAGCAGAGAATGGCACTTTTTTCCCTGTAGGTATAGCAGAGCTGAGTGTGGCCGATGTTGGATCGGAGTGTACTACATGTATTACATCGGACTTTGGTCAGTTTGTTGGTATCACTGTTTGCCTATTGACAATGAGGCCACTGCTGGTTACCTCTTTGGAGCAATGGCAACACTCATTGCTCCAAAGAGTTCATTGCACATTGACCTACTAGTAATATGTCAAAAACAAAAAACTTGAGTCTTCAGTAGCTGATGAAGGACACATAGGGATAGAATTCTAGGAGGAAGGGGTGGGGGCAGAGAGGGTTAATATTGGTGTAAACAATGCCAGGTTCTTATCATTTCTCGGGTCAGTGATTTCTGTAAGATGCCATAAACCCATGTGACAGATTTAACCCCTTCTCCAGTGTTTTGAACATAAGTTTATACTCATAAATCCGTCGCTCTTTCTTTGATTTAAAATTCCCTCTTAAAACCAAAATGTTTTTATTTCCTACCCATTGGCTAACACAGTACAAGAAAAAACATTTTCCTTATAGTAATGTCAGCAACATGGACACGAGGGGACCCTAACCTATCTTTGGGGCTGGGATCCCTGATCATGTATATGGAGACCTTCCAACTATTGGGCATACCTTGTTCCCCTAGGACATGAACCCTCTCCTGATTCCATACATACTTAATCATGCATGTATATGGTGGAGATAAGTCCGTACCTGCTTGGCCTCTTATCAGGGCTCATAAAGTTAAATGACAAATTCTCCAACTCCGTAGGACGTTATCGAGACTTCCTGATCTTTGTTCTGTGTGATCCTTGTCATGTTCTTTATCCTTTGCAATATTTTTTTTTTTTTTTTGAAGAATCTGAATTTGCAAATCACTGAAAAATCTAATTGGTGAAATCCATGCAAGATATGATACAATATAAAAATTCAGATTCCATCCAGCAGGGAGTCATGGTTCGTGATGGTGTTTTGTATGGAAGGTTATTAGAAGATATTTAATCAGAGGTACCGCGCCTCCTTAACTCTCATCACATGCTGGGGTACATTGTTCCAAGGGTTGGCGTCCAATTGGGAAATCAACGCTGCATTGTGCAGGACAGACCAGGTCTTCTGGGTAGATTTCTTCCTTGGTTTCCGAGGAGCGCGGATAATTTAGTGATTTTCTGAGTGTTACTGAGGAAATAAAGTGATCATCTTTCCTTAACAAGTTGACAGACGCTATATGCTCCAGTTGGAATAGGGGTCCTAATCATCAAGTATTGAAGGAGAAGTAGCGTGCTGCTGTCACTGGGCATCTTTCCAGCATTGCCCACAAGTGTCTGATGGAAACTATCGGACATATTTAATTTTTTTGGTAAAGGGTGGGGGCAAAAATCCTCTACCCTTTTAGAAGAAGGGAAACTCAAGGCACAGCAGGTAGTCAGAACGTTTGGCATGTTTAGGGTTCCGTCTTAGTCTAAGTGGCCTTCTAAATGCTCATATTTGTTGGACTACCACCAATCCTATAGGAATGAACTCTCCTAAGGTCCTCAATATTCAACACTCAGAAAACCCTTAAGAATTACCATGGGTGTCTCTTCTGCAAATGCCCAGGTGACAGTACCAATGTTACAGATGTAGTTCTAGCCTTGTCGCATAACATGGTCCTTAAAAGAAATTGCCTTGGTGTAAAAAGATAAAAATTGGTGGCCTCACCCTGTGCCCTCCAGATACTTGTAGGTCACCTAAGTTGGACTTGACAAATCGTTGATCCCATTTTAAAAAAAGGTCCACTCTTGGTCTAATGTCTGAGGCATGGAAGACCTTCAGATGAGGATTTTGGCTGGCTACATGGAAATAAATGGCACCATAAATGTTGCTTTTCATTTTTCTGGGCACTTTGTTTCTTTGTAGCACTTTGGGTTTGGGTGACAGCTGCGGTCCACAAGGGGCATACAAACCATTAGACTCCTTTGGACTGGGTAGTTAAGGAGGTTTTCCAAAATTTTTAATATTGATCTTATTCTTACGATAAACCATCAATACCAACTCACTGGGGGGGGGGGGGGGGAGGCTTACTATCTACACCCCCACCAATCAGCAGCTTGGAGGCTCCTTCATTCTCTTCCTTACACAGCGCACCATACATATAGTAGTGGTCATGTTGGGTATTGCAGCATTGAACAATTCAAGTGAACTGGATAAAGATGCAAAACCGGAGCACCGTGGCCCCATCAGACAGGTAACTGTTTGGACCTCCCCCCCCCCCCCTTTGTTCTAACTTTGATGGCCTAGTCTATGGATAGATTATTAAATTCCATTCCCTTTAAAATGGCAACACTACAAAATGTCTCCATGTCCCCACTCTACCATATGCAGTTTTGCTACAATGCTATTACTTCTAGTTCTATAAAACCGCTCGTATTGTGGTGACATGGAGGTTATTCCGTGTAATACTTCCAGGCCCTGGCACTACTTCGGGGTGGGGTGGAGACGGCTGCGGCTTCTGTGCTCATCATTGAGGTGGCAGGTACAATGGGACCGTTTTCTGGGAAATGGGGACAAGGTGGCAGCCAGGCATTTAATGGCGTATAAAGCTCTCACTTGCTGGATGAGGGGAAAAAATGTCCCCCCTCGCTAGCCATTGTAGAAACATCTAGAATATTTGACTGGTTTTTAGTTTGGAGACTTTATCTTTCTACCTCTGTCTCTCTAGCCATCGGAAATACAGTTTATGAAGGCAAATACATCGATATCCTTCTATCTCTTGCTTGCCAACAAAAGTGGGACATTGTAACTCTTCCTGGCCACAATAGTGAGGTTGGGTTCCATGCTCTTTGGTTGAAATTGCCCTTGTGCATCGAGTGACCTTATGACTCTGGTGACCTACTATAGGATGGGTAATAATAGTTTATCCCCCGAGTGATGTCCTGTGCATTGTATTCTTTAATATGTAATTTAAAGCTTTTTTTCCGTAATGTTACTGGAGTTTACTGTGACCCTCTATGGCTGCAATGACTGGAAATCCCATCTCTACTCCAACGTTTCAGCTAAGTGTGGTCATGGCACCTAAACAGAACAAAGAAATTCTGTTGGATTGCCCTAATGTTTTGGCCGTGGTACGTTGAGAAAATTGGATAGATGGATAGTTGTGAAATCAAAGGATATTGTAGATCGACTCAAAGTAGTGAAAAGTTGTGGTAACGTTATTCCATGTGCAACGTTTTAGTTCCAATGTGATTATATCTAGATAGATGCAGATATGAGATGGATAGATGATAGATTTTTTGGCTGTGACCATTTGGAGATTATATATATATATATATATATATATATATATATATATATATATATATATATATATATATATATATATATATATATATATATATATATATATATATATAATTTTATTTATTTATTTTTTCCCCTCTTCCTGGAACGTTATTCCAAAAGTCATTTGTCAAGGTCCTGGGGCCAGATGAGCCACAATACTCGAATACTATGACTGGTTGGTAACTTCTTGTGACTTGGAAGTGCATAGATAGATGGATTTATCGTATATACTAGAGTATAAGCCGACCCGAATATAAGCCGAGGCCCCTAACTTTAGCACAAAAAACTGGGAATACTTATTGACTCAAGTATAAGCCGAGGGGGGGAAATGCAGCAGCTACTGGAAAATTTCAAAAATTAAAATGGTCAAAGTTTTTGGGTGCAGTAGGTGCTGGGGAAGGGGGTGTTTTGGTGTCTGTCTGCCCCTTCCCTGAGCTTGAGGACTTGTGTTTTTTTTTTTTTTTTTTTTTTTTTTTTTTTTTTTTTTTTTTTTCCCCCCCCCCCCCACTTGGAATTCAGCCTGGCTGAATATAGGGGGTCTACAGTGCTCCTATTAACCCCTTCTTGACAGAACAGGAGCACTGCAGATCCCCTATATTCAGTAGACACAGGGATACCTAATGTGTATGTCAGTCATTTTCTACTTTTATATGTATTCTAGGGAAAGGAGGGATTTACAACTTGTATGTATATTTTTTTTTTTTAAAGATGCTTTTTTTTTCCCCACTATTTTATGGGAGATTCTATACATTGATATTGCGGCTGGTCATACTCGAGTATAAGCCAAGGGGGGCTTATTCAGCACAAACTGTGCTGAAGAATTCGGCTTATACTCGCGTATATACGGTTTATTGATGTATGTAACTTAGATTGATATTAGTTTACTAACTCTAACATGCCTGCAACACATAACCTATGTAACATGAGTGACTCCGGGTCCTCTTGCTGTTTAATCCATCATCTGCGACCTCCTGGGACCGTAGCCTGACACCCTGCCTGGGAAGCTTAGGTTTTATTGGCTGGAAAAATCCCATTTCATGTTCAGGTCAAAAGAGCAAGTTTAATTTGTCATAAACCCGAGTGAGTGAATATGAAATGTGTGCAGTGTCAGTGCACACGTCCTATGTATACTTGTTTGTCTGGAGCTGCTCCCGCCGTGACCCGTATAATCAGCAGTTAGTTTAAGGAATATAATAACACATGTTATACTGGTGGTCTTTACTTCACGTCTATAAATTAGTTTCACAGCCCGAGCTCTCGCTCCGTCCTCCATGCTATTATTTACAGTCTCCTCCAGAGACTTCATGGATGCAACATTTTCTCAGAAGTTTGGCATAAGGATTCTTGGATCTACTTCAACTATCTTGTGGCTATTTCTTAACCCCCCCCCCCCCCTCCATTATCTCCTCCTAATCTTCTAGTGATCTGAACCAATCCACTAATACTTAAAGGGGACCGGTCTCCTCTCCTGACATGATGTTTAGCAAATACTTGTATTCCCCATGGAACAGTTCTGGAGCATCTCCTCGTTGCGCTCTGGTAAGCCGTTCCTCAGTTATTCGTTCCAGAAATGGGACAGTACTCAGGCCATCGTCTGCACCTAGAGGAGAAAACATCTCACCAGTATAATAGATGGGGATTCTTTACGGTAAGAGCGGTGAGACTATGGGCCTCAGTCGCAGGATATGGTGATGGTGGGTTTCTTGTACATGTTCAGAGCTTGGTGAAAATGATAGGTTATGGGTTTTAGATCTTTTCTGAAGACAAGTTGATCCAGGCTGTTATGCTATTTGTTGGATATGGAGTTGGGGAAGGAATTATTTCCAGACATGGGACATTCGGCATCATGAGTTTTATTTGCCTTCCTCTGCATCAACACTGTTGGGTTATAGGTTGGACTTGATGGACCGGTGTCTTTATCCAACCTCATCTACTATGTAACTGTTATAGGTTCAACTTGACGGACCTGTGTCTTTTACTATGCAATACTTCTCTCAGATCCTCAAGGTTACCTAATGTGTTCCAGGGACCCCTGACACTACCCTGATGGCGGAAGATGAGTATTGTAGTGGTTTAGCTATGTCAGGCCCATGATCTTTCATCTTAATGACTGTTTGTGGTCTTGACCTCAAGATTCCCACCAATTAAGACTTTTGACTTGTCTCACAGACTTGGTAAATTCTCAATCTATTACTGATGCTGTCACCCATGTCTAGTACCTGTCCCTAGGTCTAGTATTTGTCTGCAAAACACTGCGGAGCTAATACAGATCATCCAGGACCTTACACTGTGACTGTCACTACAGATCCAAAACCGGTTCTGATACCATAGCACACTCAGTGACTTGAGTGAGGAACTATGGACTGGGAAAGCAGAGGAAGAATGTGGGGTGCAGTGGTGTAACTAGGAATGGCGGGACCCTGTGGCCCCTGCATGCACTACTATGTCCCATTGTGGACACCATGAACAATTATGCTTGGGGGGGGGGGGAGGGGAGTATAATAATCAGAGGGGGATGCCAACATAAAAAGTTACTTGCCTATCCCTGACTTCGTTGGACTCCTCAATGGTGTTGGCCATCTTCAATGACGTCCAGGGCACATGCCCTGGTCATGTGATGTCACATAAGTAGGCCCGAAGCCCAGAGAGGTAAGTAAATAGATCCCGTTACAGTCTGGAGTAACTCTAGCTGGTAACGGCCTATTAAAAAAAAAAACAAAACCCCACAGCGGCTGTCACTGGGCCCCTAATGTCCCAGCCCTGTGGCAGCTGCTACCCCGGTAGTTACACCACTGCTGGGGTGGGACTTAAATGACTATAAAGGAACCTCCTGTTAGCACAGCAACCCCTGATAGAAAAAAGCAAATCACTGTCAGCAATGTCTCCAGACCTCCGATCTCACAGCTGAGGGTTTGCTCCTTTTATACTCAGTCTAGACAATAACCATATTTTGACCTATTGGGACCGCAGGAATCTTTATAATGTATGTAGCCCACATAGGATTGCCTGGACTTGGGACTTTTGTACATGCTCTGCTCCGCTATATCTTGTATTACCCGAACTCTCCTGCTTCTTTTCAGCTTCCTCTGTTACAAATGTAAATGAAATTCTGGCCACTTGTGGGGTAATATAGAGACGCGTTCACACAATCTGCTAATAATCTCAGCTTCTTAATCAGGAGTTTTATTTATAATTCTAATATTGAGAACCAATCAGAAGGCTGGGATTATTTTCGGTATTACAGAAATGTAATTTTGCAGACATTTACATTTCTAATATGCATTTGGCTGAACTGTGTGGATGGGAGAACTGTTCCTGTGAAGTCTACAGAATTAAAGGCATCAGCAATAAAAAAAAAAAAAAAAAAAAAAGTGGGGCTGCTGCCCAAAGGAACCAGTAAAGGGATAGTACACACAGTGATGTCACAGTACAGGGATAGTACACACAGTGATGTCACAGTACAGGGATAGTACACACAGTGATGTCACAGTACAGGGATAGTACACACAGTGATGTCACAGTACAGGGATAGTACACACAGTGATGTCACAGTACAGGGATAGTACACACAGTGATGTCACAGTACAGGGATAGTACACACAGTGATGTCACAGTACAGGGATAGTACACACAGTGATGTCACAGTACAGGGATAGTACACACAGTGATGTCACAGTACAGGGATAGTACACACAGTGATGTCACAGTACAGGGATAGTACACACAGTGATGTCACAGTACAGGGATAGTACACACAGTGATGTCACAGTACAGGGATAGTACACACAGTGATGTCACAGTACAGGGATAGTACACACAGTGATGTCACAGTACAGGGATAGTACACACAGTGATGTCACAGTACAGGGATAGTACACACAGTGATGTCACAGTACAGGGATAGTACACACAGTGATGTCACAGTACAGGGATAGTACACACAGTGATGTCACAGTACAGGGATAGTACACACAGTGATGTCACAGTACAGGGATAGTACACACAGTGATGTCACAGTACAGGGATAGTACACACAGTGATGTCACAGTACAGGGATTATACACACAGTGATGTCACAGTACAGGATAATAATCACAGTGATGTCACAGTACAGGGATAATAATCTAGGACACATTCCTTCAAGGGTCTCAAATTGCATATGGTCTGTGAAACTGGAGTTACAAAGTTTGCACCTTTCATGCACTTTCCATGTGCTGTCCTGATCCTAAAAAGTTAGCATACCTGGAATCCAGATCCATAGTACTGGCCTCCTCATATGGGACAGAGACCTTAGAGCAGGGGTAGGGAACGTACGGCTCTCCAGCTGTTGCAAAACTACAACTCCCAGCATGCATACTGGCTCTGCTGTTCTGGGAACTCCCATGGAAGTGAATGGAGCATGCTGGGAGTTGTAGTTTCACAGCAGCTGGAGAGCGAAAGGTTCCCTATCCCTGCCTTATAGGAACTCGCTGACTCTGGGACCAGGGTGTCAGTGCAGCTTTTGCATTCTCTGGTTCTTGGCAATGGCTGGAGGATGGACACTTAAGTAAATTTTGCCATTCCATTGTTTCTGAACCAGCCATATATATTATACCCCAGAAGATATGCTCTGCAGTCCCCAGGGGTACACACTGCAGCAAAAAAAAAAAAACCCCGCTGCCACCCTTGTGCCCAAGATTGGCCATGGGTGCCACCTCTGTTTTGGAAGAATTCCCTACGCTTCCATCAGTACTAGTTAATCTCCTCCCTACTGTGTGTGTGTGTTACTATATGATGGGTGGAAGCCATTACACTACATTTAGCACTGACAGAACATTGTACTACTTGTGGGGGCAATAAGGGGGTCACTACGTAACTGACGGAGACTCCACTCTTAACTTCTAGATTTTTTTTTTTTTTTTTTTTGCTTTGAAGGTACTCGGTTGGGACTTCTCACTACGGGGTACTCTGTAACACTGCACTAGTGGCCCAAGTTATCCGAACCTGACACCCTAGCTATATGCCAGCACTTCAAAGGATGGGCATACTCCTTTAAGACCAGGCATGTGGACCATCTTGTGGAGTATTTCTCTAGTTCTGAGCTGCAGTCATTAGTCTGAGTGTGAAATATATGAATTATCTATACATTATCACACATTTCACAAGTGTTAACACCCTGTTTTTTTCCTCCCTTTCACATCATAAAGACGCCCTGAAATTTTGGCATAAAATATGCTGATGGACTCTTTTTTTTTTTTTTTTTTTTTTTTTTTTAAATTTTTTTTTTTTTTTTTTTTAAATCAATGTCTCCGATTAGGACTCTGCTGTAAATAACACATGCGCTTGTTACAAACCGCTGCGGCAACATGGCGTATTAGTACAGACCTGTCATCCGTGTAGCTAGGAAGCCGCTATTAGGAGAATTTCAGAAATGGTCATAAATCTTCCTGTATTCTGCGCAGGACTAAATACACCATAGCCTATCTGTTACATGGCAAGAGCCAGTGCTATAGAAACCAATCAGAATAGGGGCAACGGGGGATCTGCCCCCGCCTGGCACCAACAATGGGTGAAGGTTATACTTGGTTACTTGATGGTCAGATACCTTCCATGTTTCACCTAATGGGTTATAGGGGCAACGATTAGGGTTGGTGCTGAAATTCCCAGTCTCCAGGACTTGAGTATTGATCACCTCTCACTAGGATAGGTTATGGATGATTGGGGGGTCAAATCCTCCCACCATCAGCTGTTGTGGCAGCGAGGGAAAGCACCAATCACATGCCAGTGACATGACATTCATTGGTCACATGGCATGTTTTCAGCTCAGTCCCTTTAAAGTGAATGGGACTGAGCTGCCATACCAAGCACACTTTATGCGCTGCACATCAGTGCATGGTAAGCTGTGAAGAGGCTTGTGCCTCTAACAAGCTGATCAGTAGCGGATTTGGAGAAGAGCGAGTACTATTCGAAACTCCCGTTTCGATTCGCACGCAGGGGGCTAAGTCTGTGTGCCAGCCGCTTCCATTAATTCCTATGGGTGCATGCTATTCGAAACGGCCATTTCGAATAGTACTCGCTTGGTGTTGTAAGGGTAGTTTATCATTATTAGTCCTAGAAAACCCTTAAATCTCCTTTACTTTGTCCAGTGCTGTGCATGGAATGGGCTTCACCCTATGGTATTAAATGGCGACTTACTGTTTTTTCTAGCTCTGCATGTGCATTGTCTAGATATCCAACCTCTGAGCACTATTTTCTAATCCCCATGTATGTGATGGGCAGACTCCAAACTAAACTGGGCAGAGGGAGTCCACACTTCATCAACGAGAAATATAGTAGCCATATACAAAACTATTGGCCATTGGCTCTCTCCTGGTAGACACATGCATGCTTAACTTGGCTGAGCATATAATTGTTCTCACTATGACGGCAGTTTATATTCCCAAGAACAAAGCATAAGATTTGATCAAATGCAACATGGCCGCTGGTTCTCTCTAGCATCTGGTCCTATATTCCTAACGTAGCTGTCCAAGTTGAAATGAGTTGTGTAGTCCAGATCTGTAATGTAACATCCTATGGCCCTTGTCCACTCTCATCGCACACAGGACGGATCCATCCAATATTCCATTAGATTTACGATCTAATCCATAAGACCCCTGGGTCCAGGGATAAGAAATACGAGTGCAAGAAAACTGCTCGAAATGGATTAGATCGATGATCTCCAAGAACAACCGAAATGTCACACGCCCTGGTTAGAAGTTCTCCAAATCACGCACGCGAAAATGTTGCTGAATCGACTTTGCCAAAATTCTAGAGCTTATTGTTGGTTAGAATCCACACGAATTTATTTCCATGGCGCACTCTTATGTAACCACTTGTCGGAAGGGTTTCTAGACCTCTTGAATGGGTTTATTGGGTGAAAATTTTTGCCACGATGCCCGTTTGGGTGGTCTACCGTGTACCATGTACAGAGTGCAAGTAACAATGTATCCAAACCTCTTTAGGTGTATCCAATAAGGTTTTCTACCATCTGAATGTTACTGTCCCAACACGACTTTATAAAACTTTTACTATTTTATGTTTTGTTTTTTTTTTAGCCCTTCAACCTCAGGTTCTAGAATTTCCCCACTTTGCCGTTCATGGCGTTTGTTTGTTTGTCCTAGCCCGCCTACCGTTACAATTTGTTATTTCCTATAGATAGGACAGCGCTGTTTCATATATTTTCACGTCGTGCGATCCCACATTTACACATAGCAGTCATTTTCCACTTGCGCCGAGTTGCCTGCCAACAAGTATAATATGTTTTCAGAAAGGAGAGAGCAGGAAGTATGCTGCCAGCTGTCTGTCTTATATGGTAACTGCAATCTATTATTCAGTTTAGGTTTTGGCTAATTTATTGTGGTCTTAAAGCCAGCAGTGGAGTTTGTTCCATAAAACACAGATATTTCACCCGCTGTCCTGATATGACCCAGGGAGCGAACACCATGCGAGGCACAGGAAAGGTTGCTGTGCGGAGGACTGTTCTACGGAGGGGCCTCCGATAGACTGACGTTGGAAACAACCCATCCGCACGATTCTTTATCCTCTGCTTCTATGGCCGGCAACTAATGCAAGCAATTACCTAATGTAATCTTTATCAGTAATGCATTATTGAATTAAGCGAGTGCACAGCTCTTACAGCTACGTTGCCATTGAAAAGGTCAAACCCGAATAAAAATTTTTTTTTTTTTTTCCTCCTGCCACTATCTTCAGGCTGAGATAATGCGACTGATATTATCTGGAGATGTTAAGCTGCTTGGATGATACTCTGAAAACAATAAAAGAATAGCATGACCTCATCTTGTACATCCAGATACACGGTTTTTAGTTTATAGAACGTTCCAGAAAATATGGAAGTCAGGCTGCCAGGGTCTCCACCACTAGGGGCGTGCACACTATGAAACTCCAAGGACAGTGGGTCAAAGATGAGGACATGCCGGAGGTAAAGGCAGCGCTATAGTAAGAGAAGCTTATATATAGATACATGTCCAAAGTATAGAAGATGGAGGTAGCAGCCAGGGGTTGTTACCTCCATCATACCTGCAGTCTAGTGAGGAAGACAAGAATATAACATGGAGGTGACACATGTGGATGCTATGGGGCCCTGGGTGAGGGTGCACAGTCTAGACTGTATTGGTCCTTTTATAGTTAAGAAAACAATCATTAGATTTGGGATAGGCCGTCTAACAGATTGGTGGAGGTCAACACCAGGCAGCCTCACCAATCCGTTACCTCAGCCCCAAGATCTATATGGAGCTACACGTAGCCTAGTCTGTACACTGTGTAGTGATGGGCCAGGATACTTTGTATTAGCTCCCATTCAAGTCAGTGTGAGCTGATGGGTAAATACTCTAGCATGGCCACTACAGTGTACAGAGCTCTCTGCACCAATGAGAGCTGAGGTTTGCAGTGTACAGGCTCAGAACCAAAGTGTTGGACCACCAACAATCTGATATTGACAACACTTCTTAATACTGTATATACTTGAGTATAAGCTGAATTTTTCAGCAGTGTTTGTGCTGAAAAAGCCCCCTTGGCTTATACTCGAGTCAAGCAAAAAAAAAAACTTTTTTTTTTTTTTTTGGGAGGGGTGTCTATGACCAGCCACAATAGTAATGTATAGAATCTCCCATAAAATAGTGTACATTCTACTGAATATAGGGGATCTGCAGTGCTCCTATTCCATCGGGAAGGGGTTAATAGGAGCACTGCAGATACCCTATATTCATCCAGGCTGAATTCCAAGTGTGTGTGGGGGGGGGGAACCCAGTCCTCAGGGAAGGGGCAGACAGACAACCAAAACACCCCCTCCCCTTCCCCAGCAACTACTGCACCCAAAAACTCAGACCATTTTAATTTTTGAAGTTTTCCAGCAGCTGCTGCATTCCCCCCCCCCCCCTCGTCTTATACCTGAGTCAAGGTTTTTTTTTTGTTTGTTTTTTTGGTAAAATTAGGGGCCTCGGCTTGTACTTGAGTATATACGGTGGGTCATCATATGAAATCATGGTGCCCCCTTTAGCTATTTTAGCTGGAGGGAAATTATATATATATATATATATATATATATATATATATATATATATATATATATATATATATATATATATATATATATATTTTTTTTTTATCCACTTTTGTATAGGTTCTATAATATTGAATAGTCCTAGTATTAAGTTTAGGATTGGTCATCAATAGGAGTGGGGGGTCCAACAGAGCCTTCTGCTTCTGAACCTTTACTGTGAAAATTTCAGCTCGTTGCTGGGAGTACCAAGTGTTAGGCCAATAACCTGATATTGACAACCTATCCTAAGACACCATCAGTGTTGGCTCTTGCTCTCCCTTTAGCCAGGTTTTGTAAATATTAAAGCCCATTTAAAGCAACTTGCTGTGTATTATAGCTAGTACCTGAGTATATTGGCTTTGGAGGAAATCTGATATTTTTCTAAGTTTTTAAAGGTCCAGAACTTTGTCTTGTAAACCTCCCCCCTCCCCCACCTTAATGCTAATCTCTACCTTGAATTTTTCAGGTTTGATGTTTGTGCATCCGAATCCATGTGAAATCTTTGTCATAGTTTGTATCAATTTGCTTGTATCTTCAGTGGTGATTGTGATGGGTTACTACACACAGATTAGCCCCAGTGACTAAATCCTTGGCATAATCTGAAAATCTGGGTAAGACATTCAGGGGCCAGCCACAGATCTTGTAATGCTGAGTGTTCACCATATAATACTGGAAATGCCTGGCTAGTCATGGTTCCATTGCCAAAATCAGTTGTTTACTGTTGGTGCCGGGAGCAGGACCAAAGGTGATCACCTGATCGCTCTGGGGCTCATTCACACCACCCCAATAATGTATAACTAATCCGTAGACTTCTACACTCCCTCTAGTGGCAGTTGCAGGAATCTGCCATGTTATCTCTGTACTTGCAGGGATTTTAGAGCTCTCTATTGTCTGAAGTGCTACAAAGATGTATTAAGAAATGAATCCCTGCCATATGTCTTAGAAAAAGGAACATTTTTGCAGTTTAGCAAAGTCCATAATGAATGAATTGAAGGATAAGTACAAGGGGCTAAAGTCATAGACTGATCCTCTACAGCTCCGCCATGACTGGTAATCCCCATAGAATAGATGGCTGCTATTTCTTATCTTCTGACTCTTCTGTTCAGGCGCAGTGTTTAGTTGGTGCAGATACACACTGTATAATATATAGAGCCATGACTATACAGTCTTTAACCTGCTCTGACCTCAGTAATAGAAATGAAGAAGCCGCTGCCAGGAAAATGAAGATATAAACTGTATAGGTTTACAGGCAAGGCATGAATATGCTGAACGATTCTATTAGTACGCTTGTCATATTAGGATATTGAAATAATATGAAGTCGCGCTCCTAACCTGAGCCCAGAATAGAGGCTGCGTGCCAAGCCAAAGTTATGTGCGCCGGTCCCAGGGTGGAGGTAATTCTCTGCTTTATCATACAGCTAAATAGGGCTTAGATATAGTAATTCCGCCTGAAATATTGAAGTCTCCATATACAGATGTAGAAGTAATAACATGACTATAAGCAGCGTGATAACTTGCTGCAATGTGACGACAAAGCTTCCGTATTGTGCGGTCCCTGCGTCTTATTGTGTATGGACTGAGTGATATGAAAAGGAGGGGGCGAGGGTCACGTCAAATGGCTATATCTCCGGTATTAAAGGTAAACTTACATGTCTTATAGGATCCTAAGGATGTCCTATCTGTTTGATTCACTGGTAGGGTTGAAATTTCAAGATCGTTTTTAAAATCCGATTTTTGATCATTTTCCAGCAGATCACGAAATTTGCTCAATCGGGATCCGATCTTTCCCTTTCCCGATCACTCAACCCCGTTTATGATATATACATGAATAGAGTTGAGCCGATGTTGAGAACCTCCAACCTCGATCCCGGGATCAGAATTCTGATCGCAATCATGACCCTTACTCGATCACCGATTGGAATCCGATCTCCTCCGATCGCTCAACCCTGTTCACTGGTTGCAAACACATTTGGGATTAGGATGTTCATATACAGCTGCATGAGAATCTCCTTTCATATGGCACCAAAAGCAAGTTTCTATTTGGATGTATCTTGGCAAATGCAGCATGGATTTTATGGATTTATTGTCATCTGAATTTTGAACCATAACACAAAGTAGGATCATTAGGGTAAATTCCGATGTGGCAGATTTGTTGTAAAAATGCAAAGTTTGTCCTCATCTGATTGGGGTTCGTAGAAATCCATGCATATGCTGCAAACGTAACCTCATCCAGTAAGTGACCCCGGGCAGATACTGTATGGAGTCATATGCATGCATAGCTACTTATCCACTAGACCCTTGTTTTTTAGAGAGTTGGGGACCATATATACTGACTCAGGGGTATTATGAGAAATTGTTGGGTTCCATTGCAAACCTTTGAGAGATGGTGACACCTCAACAATAGTAGGAATGCTACCCTGGCAAGAGTGTGCAATAGATCCCACCTTGGGGAAGGTCTGAGACTTCGGGTCTAGTGTTCTCCCTCTGCATCCCCTTCAGCTTTGTAGTATTACATATCTTCTATATGCTGCAACTTGTTATGGGGAAATTAACAATAGAATCCAATCAATATTTGGTGAGACCTTTGCCCCTGGAGCAGTCCTGGAATTATGACCCCCACAGATATAACCCTGCTCATGTCATCCCAGACAGACTGATTGGAGTAAGTCTCCAGCCACAGATCTGTGCACAATTCTGTTCATACTCTGCATATTGAGCCCTGGTTGTGAGGTAGAAGAGGGTAACAAGCCCCGAGTGCACCAATATTATATCGCACCATTACAATCCTCTACTCTAAACTGATTTTCTAATATATTTTACCAAACAAGATGGTCAATACAACAAACCACAAAATATCCATTATAAAGTCCTCCCAAATAACAAGGGTTTCATGGGGTTGTCGTGATAAAGTATCATATGAATTATATAGATCATATATGAGAAACTGGGTAGATTTTGTAATTTGTCTATAAAAATATGGACCGATTTATCAGACTGATTTAGGAACGAAATCTAGATCTCTAGCCTGTCTAGTTTAAGTTCATTCCATTTGTTGGTGTTGCATCTTGCTACACTCTTGTACAAAGTATAAAGCAAATAATGTGGTGCAGAAAATGTATTCCAGATATATGGTGCAAAATTCAAGCTATTTGTTACTAAATGTCCTCCAGTGCACCCACATTACATACTGTTTATAACGATCCACTGAAGAGCTGTGACTTGCATAATATGGCGCCACCTGGTGTATAAAGTGTATAGTAAAATGCAAGTCCACCTAATGCACTGAGTGCAGTGGACACATGCAAAGACCACTTGGGCGAGCCCTTCAGAGATTCTCAAATGGCATTTTGTGGCAAGTCGGAGTGGCCTTTTCAAGGGACGTGACCTTTATAAAGGTCACAGCTAAATAAATTCAGACCCCATATCATATTGGAACCCAGATTGTTTCCTAATTCATGAAACAGATTTTTCTGCCTGCAAAAAACCTGAACCTACCCTAAGGAACCATTTTTCAGCTTCTAGAGGGAGAAGGAGACTGATTTGTGTTTAGAGTGCATGCTCAGCAGCACAGACTGGCAGCAGCAAACAAAATAATGGCTTAGTATTTTGCATGCTAGAAAAAGGAATAAAAAATGACCCCACTGGAAAACGGCTATTGAACATTTTAGGGCATTTGATATTGAAATGATACATGGAATACCCATTTAATTTTTTTAAAATCCAATTTTTTTTTTTGGAATTAGTATCTGACAGTCAATTTTTTTTTTCCAAGACTCTTAAAGAAAATAAAACAAAACTTTCTAACAATTGCCATCTATTTGTTCCTCTTTTTGCCCATATTGTATTTCATGTATTTTTCTTTTGACAAATAACTTGGAAATTAATATAAATCCAAAAACGGTAACACGGATTGTTGTACCTGCAGTAGGAGGACATCACATCCATTTTGACAAGTGTGATTCTGCTCATGTTTGTGGGGGTAGATGAGGACAGAGAACCTCCTGCAAGATGTTGTTTGGTATAAACGTTATTACTAGATCAGTCTGTAAAAAGCAATAAGAAATTTGATTTATCTGGATGAATACACTATATACAGATGTGGGCAACCTCATGGCACAGCATGTTGGCACAGCGCTTCATAGACAAGTCCAGGATACATACACAATCTGTTTCTTGGAATTTTACGTGTATGTGCTTGGCCTGGAACATAGAATTCACTTTTTTTTTTTTTTTTTTTCAGTATAAAATTTTATATTTTTATGATCTTCAGTTCATTGAGATTGGTGGACTTGGTGTTGGCCAAGCTTTAGCTGTTGGATGGGCTCAAACTTGACTCTAATGCTGGTTATTTCTCTAATACAGAGAAATAATCCAAAATAATCGCCTGTCCACAGTGTCTGACAGTTATGAGGTGTTTGCGTTGATGCGCTGTTTGGTTTCGTTGTGATGGTGTGTATTGTGGACAAACTTCTCCACTTTGGCCTCGTCTGTCCAAAGGACATTGTTCCGATTGTAGTTTTGTAACCCTAAGCTGTTGCCATGTTCTTTTTAGGGCTAGTTCACACGGGGACAAGGAGGTGGATTTTGACAGTGGACTTCGCCTCAAAATCCACCTCCATACAATGGTGGTCTATGGAGACAACTAGCGTTCCTTTTTCCCCACTAGCGGCATGAAGCGAGCTGCCCTTTCTTCAGGTGGATTCCGCAGCTCACTGATCTGCGGCTTCCACCTGGCGGCAGCAACCTCCGGAGTCGGCCTATTCATTTGAGCTGACTCCAGAGGGGAAGCCACGCCTGCGACGGTCATAGCAAGCGGGTTTTGACCAAAATCCGCCCCTGTGTGAATGAGCCCTTAGACTTTCTCCTTGCATTTCTTCCAAACAAGCCATTTTGTGCAGTCTTTTTCTTAAAATATTGTTTAACATTAAAGAAGCTCTCCAGCTCCCTCCCCCCAAAAAAAATAAAAAATAAAAATAGTCTGTCACTCAAGGCTTCAGTAATATATATCACTTTCATATCCTCAGAACTCAGGTTCCTCTAAGTTCCTGATCAGACTCAATCTTGACATCTTGTTACTGTATCAATCATGATACATCAACAAAAACATCACACAGGCAGCTACAGACAGTACTAGATCTACACTGCATTTATCCTTCTCTTGATATTCTCCTGAATTAGCTGAGATTTTGTACTTAAAGTTAAAAATATGCAAATCTATTCTCCAGGATGTAATTGGGAGAACAGTGCCTCTGTATGCCGCCCTCTAGGGACAGCCCCCTTAACATCATGCATGACTCAGTTAATAAGCCTACTGACATGATGCGGGGTTTATTTCTATTCCAAAAGGAACAAATTCCCAGCTATGGACAGCACGGTTTTGGTCTTTTGGACCTCCTCAGCATAGCGCAGAGATACTGATTTGACAGTGAGACTATAGACCGGGGTCAGGGTTAAAGTTAAGGAAGCTGATCTGTAATCCTCCTGTTCCAGGATCTTGACATCTGCACATCAGTAGATACTAATAGAATTGTGTGGATCCATCCAGGATCTGTGCTGATCTCCGGTATATTTTATCTGGTCACGTGACCTTATGAAACAAAGGTTTCAGATAGGAAGGGTTAACTAGATATAGAAACTCTACCTTTTGGGAAAATGGGCACATAATGAATTATTTAAAAAAAAAAAAAAAAAGCGCTGTAAAGACGTAGCTGTAGGTCTTTCCAATTTCCTTAAGCATTGCATAGTTGGGGTTTTGGGTGATGTCCACCTAGCAGGTTTGTCAGCTGTAGATTGATGGACTTCAAATTGATCGGAAATGGCCTTATAACCCATCCAAGATACCTGGACCGTGACAATTGCTTCTCTAAGATCATTGCTGATGTCTTTCCTCCTTGGCATTGTGATAAGTCTAATACTCCATATCAGCAAACTGTCAAAACTTCTACTTTTATGGAAGTGCTCACACTTGCTGAAAATCATTTTATCAAGGGTAATTGGTAGCATTTATACTACTTATCCTCTTAATTCCTCTGGAAGTCATAAGGTCATACTTGGTTTTACACTTGTTACTTCCACATTGTGTCCCAGTTTTTAAGCACATAATGAAATGGAGGAATCTGTTGTCCATCTGAGGCTGTATTTGCCTAATTTTAAGACCTTTTAAGGAACACTTTTTTTTTTTTTTTTTTTTTTTTTGTCTTCAATAAGATTCTGCAACAGTTTAACCCATTGCGGTAAGTTCAGGTTAACTCTGCCTCTATGAAAGGTTGGAGTGTATAGCATAACATGAGCAAGCATTTGGCCAACAGTTGTCTAACGTGTACGGCCGCCTTTATTCAGTACACAATCCAAACTACTCATCGTCCCTATAGCTCTAAGATATAGTGGGGGGCTTTCATAATGTTTTGGGCACAAAAAACAACCAAAATGGCCAAATGTCTAGTTTGTATAGTGACCGAATATCTGTTATGGCTTGGTAACCTTTCTGAGCCGTTTTCCTCCCCTATATCCCACATGGACAACCCACTGGAATTATATTGGTGTAGTATGAGAAGTTTGGAAATGGACACACTGTATTCTCTAGACAACATGGCTGCCAAATGCCTCCTTTCCACGAGCTGTCATTTAGGACAACCCCTGGTCTTATGATCACACTAGGGCACAGCTCTCCCAATCTCCCATTATTAATGCATGGCGTGACCTTTACGCCAAATCAATGGGATGCCATGTAATGTGGACAAGATGGATTCTCCAGAGAGAGACCGAATCGTTACAAAAGGTCTCTACTATGGCTAAAAGAAGGGAGCTCATGACCCCTAGTAAAATTCATGTGCCCTAACAAACATTTTTTGAGAAGTCTCCAGTAGTTGATACCTTTTTATCAATGGGTAACTTAAGTATCAACTACTGAAGACTTCTCTCAAAAAAACTTATTTCATATCCACTGGCTAACAGGGTACAAAGATATTTTTCCTTACGCCCTAACAGGTAGACAATATTTACCAATGTCTAGGCATCCTAGTCTTCGTCTACCTTGGGATGAAGAGTCTCCAGTCTTGTGTTTCTTCCATTAGTTGCCTTTATTTCCAACTAAACCCCTGTTGCTACTCTGTATACTCTTTGTAAAAAGTCCAACTAGTAATATTGCATATAGTCTAAGATACATTATTCAAAATGGCTGCCAGATCTCCAATAATTTTTGTCGCATTTCCATAAGTAAAAGCTAAGGATTATCCTACATCTTTGAGGGTGAGACCTGTTTGTTGCAGGTTTGGGTCCAGATTCCGTTCCATCTTGACTTGACGAAGCTCTTCATTCTTTCGTGTTTCCTCCATTGCTTCCCTTTATCCACCTGTTGCTATTCTGTATACGGATTTACTACCACGGGGGGGGGGGGGGAGAGCATAACTGCGCTGGGTATATCTGGTTCAAAATGGCTGCCCGATCTTTGAGAATTTTTGTAGTTAGAAGAAGCTAAGAATTATCCTGTATCTTTATAGGGTGACTCCTATTTGTTGCGGGTTATTGTTGCGGACAGTCTGTTTCTCGATAGCTTAATGAACAACCTCATCAGCCTCGCATCAACTTTCTCATGTGGCGAAGGCATGAATTTATTTTTAGTTTTCTTCCAAGCCTTTGTGGTTTTTACACTTTTGGAGGAACGGGTGCTTTAAACCTAAGAGCGAGGAGGGGCCTTCTTACAGACTCCAGATTTTTTTTTTTCCGGCAATTACTTCCAGCAAGTATACGGCAATATTGTATTTGCCATCGCTGCTGGCTATTGCTGGGCATCTACTTTCTAAGGAATTTTAAGTCGGACTGCACCGAACAAGATTTAAAAGGATCCGTTATACAATACTTTAACAAGTCTGAAAAGGACAAGCTATTGGCAGCTCCGACCGCTCGCCCCTTCCGTGACAGGAGGGAATAATTGTCAGATTTAACTCTTCTAAGCCCGGGATAAACTTTTGGCCGTCTAACGTGTCGCAGGTTCCCTTCTTTCCGAAAGCTGTGGAAACCGGGGAAGTGGTTTTTTTTTTAGACAAGAGAGCAGTGTCTATAAGAGGATGTATCGAGGTGAAGGCTAGAAAGAGGTTAATGCAGTCCAGGGGCTTGACAGGACACGGCAGGATTTTTTTTTTTTTTTTAGGGATTTTAAAGCAATTTTTGAAAATCTAACAAGCAGGAACGTCTTGTAGGATTTTTTCTTTTTTTTTTTTTTTTTTTCTTTTTCGCTCTTCATTGCTCTTAAGTAGCTTGAAGAGTTTCTAGGAGAATGAATCAGATTCACTCCGGACAACTTTGCATTCCTAGTCGTCATCCTATTAAGCAGCCACGATTCCATCTCTAGCTGATGGGCAGAGAAAGTGGGCAGCGTGCCAGGTACTGTAGATGTTACCATGACTCCCAACCCCCAAAGGTGATGCGTGTTTTTTTTTTTTTTTTTTCGTTTTTTCTTCTTCCAGCTAATTTAATGAAGAGTGGCCTGAGCTCGGGGTGTACAGTACGCCAGACAATAGCTGCCTCCGCAATATCAACAGAATGGGTTTATGGGAATGCACTCCCGACTTGGCAGAGGATCATGTGACCGTACGGCTGAGATTTTGTGTGGATGCCAAGGGGTCTTGGATAGCAACATCCGTGCTGACTTTCCCCCCTCTTCTTCTTTCACGGCTCGGAAAATGGCGGATTTTAAAAAACTTGACTTTAGCCAGGCTCAGCAAGCGATTCGGCTTTGAAGCACAACTTCGTCTTTATTCCGGCTTTTTTGGCAGGCCACCAGGAGGCTGTCCCTTTCACGCCTGATAAATTTTTTGCTACTTATCTTCCTACAGATAAAGAGAAATGTAAATATTATTTGCACCTAATTAATTTTGAATATGCATTATTTATTTTTTTAAGGGACGCGCAGCGTTCCGTCCGCCGAGCTGAATGTTAAGATTGCCTGCGAAGTAAAAAGTTCTGTTACGTAGAATGAACAGGCACATGAAGCAGGCAAATGGGGCGACAGCATACAACATGAGCTCATTGCTCTACACTGAAGCATACTGGCAACCTGCCTCTCTGACCCCCCCCCCCCCCCCCCCCCCCCGCACATCATTTCCCTGATTTTTATAAAATGCAAGCTGCCTACATACATTTTATGGGTTCTCCCACCTCCACTGTGGTGCGGCAAGGATTGGTGC
This sequence comes from Leptodactylus fuscus, assembly GCF_031893055.1. NCBI lineage: Eukaryota > Metazoa > Chordata > Amphibia > Anura > Leptodactylidae > Leptodactylus > Leptodactylus fuscus. The sequence goes on from NC_134266.1 coordinate 14,638,297, forward strand.
TGATTTTGTGCAGTGCTTTGTGCCTGGAATCCAGAGGAGAACTGAATTGCAAAAAAAAAAATCGGGATGCAACCTGGACTTTTTGGAAAGACAGCCCAATGTAATGGAGATATATATATATATATATAATTTATATTAATTTTTTTTTTTTTAATTTATTTTGCAATTTTATTCTGGTTTTTATACCACTAGGCTTAAACTTTTTTTTAAGAATTTTTTGTATTTTTACGCATTTAATTTTGTTGGAATAGGCCATGCAGCTTTGACCTGCACCCCTTTCTATTCATACAGGTATATGCTACTTTGCTTTTCTCTAGTCATTTGTAGCTGTCTATCCTCACGTCTACTTGTTCGTTGTGCTTTTGTAAATGACCTTTTCGTACGTAACTCCTTATATTGCGTAGATTCTGTAATAGTTCTATGTCTTAGCTGCTTAGCTGTGTTTACTAATATAATATAATATAATATAATCTGGTATCCCAAAGTGTTTTGTTTGGCCTTTTCCAGGATCTAAAATCGAAATAGACAATGGTCGGTTCTGTTGCTCTTTGATTTACTGAAACGATAGGAATATTACATTTTTATATTTTTGAATCTTCTATATTATGTGCCAAGATTTTGCTTTTTCTTCTTTATTAAGTCAAATCGAGAGTCTTAGAGAATGTCAGAATGTTCCCAGGTGTTACATAGTAAAGTCAATTTTTCGAGAAAAAATAACATAAAATTGAATTTATAGAATTTTTCTACATTTTACATTTCATTCTAATGTCTTTATCACTTGCCGAATTGAAGTTTTGGATGGTAACTTAAAAAATTTCAGAGATGTTTTGCTATATACTGTATGTAGGTTGATGCGTTATGAAATCGCTTCTTATAATTAATATAATTAAATTGCTATTTTTGAGTATAATTTCACTTTCGTTCTACTGATCCCAATCTTTCCATTCTAATTTCAGTCAAGCCAGACAATCAAACTTTCTTCCTTCAAGATATGAAGTTTATAAGACCTCCAAAAAAGTAAGTGCCCCCTTACCGATCATTAAAGTCCCTTCCCTATGGCACGATGTTGACCAATATTTGTAAGCAAAAACCTAGATCGTGAAATCTACAATCTGTATTTCGGACCAACGCTTGGTTTTGCCTTACAAATCTTGATGTAAAACCCTGAGCCGTGTGAAACTGGCCTAATGCAAATGGTTAAACGTTCTCCTGTTTGCTGCAAGTGATTCTCGTTTCTAAATTGGCCACATCAATCTTAGAAGGCGCTTAAAAAAAACCCAAACAATTTATAAAACCTGCTGCTGCCAAAATCCTTCACGTTGGTTGACAAGTGTATAAATATGTATGTTTGTTTTTACGTTGCAATAGTTAGATCTTGGAATAAAAAGTTATTTTCCGTCCTTGCGTATCGAGTTCTGGCCGTTTCGAGCATCTGTTCTTAAATAAGTTAGCGTTTTATTCCAAGGTGCTGAAATTTGTAACACTAATAAATGACCTGATGTGTCTCGGTAACCGATCGATAAAGATTGTTGACAGAAATAAACAGATGTGCGGGTTCTATGGAGATTACAAAGAAAAACGGTGCGGGGTTGTATCCCATAATGCATTGTTGAGGTTGTCATATTATGCAATATCAATGTTGCTAACAGATTTCACATTATACATGTCTGTGGTTGGGTAATGGGGCGCACCTAGTCTACCCGGAACACGGCATACATATTTATAGGGTATTGCGTTACCAAATGCTAAATATTTCGAGAAATGAGATTTTCTCTATTCTGTTAAAATTTTTTTAGATGCAATAAATACAAAATGCAACTTTTTTTGGGGAAAATAACTGATGGGTAAATTAAGGTATAACATTTACTTAGCAATATTTGCAAGTGTTTTTTTTTTTTTTTTTAATCTTTGAAAATTGTTACGTGATCTCGAAACGCTTAATTCTGGCCAAGAATTTTTTTTTTTTTTTAACTTTATCTCTGTGGCTCGTAATAGATAATACGTAAAAGTTTAATACCTAATAACATAAACCCGTAGATCCGATCTTGTGGTGAATTGTTCTACTCAAGCTCGTTTCTGTGGGTCTGTGTGGTTGAGGTTCTGAATCCACGGATTTCGCAACTTGTTATAATATACTTCATTTTTTTTCTGAATATTTTTTCTTTATAAATTCTCGTTAAATTCCGTTTTTAGCGATGTGCAAAAATTCTGCCTATTAGGTCTCTATCAATATTTATCTTTCATATCTACAATCTGTTAGAATTTTTTTTTAATCTTTTCTAGATGATAATCTATCTTTACAGGTATCGGTGGAATCTGGTTTTGTGTTAATCTTTTAGTTTTTCATTTAGATTTTTTTTGGATTTTTTTTATGCAATATAACCATTTTATCAGTATTAAGTTACTTGACAGCTTCAAGTTATGGAATCAACATTTTTGACAATAGTGCAAATTTTCTTTTCTTTCTGTTTTTGAATTTCAATTTTTCAATTTTTAAAAAAATAATCTTGGCCAGTAAATAAAATGCATGCTGTGCTTATAGCACGTAATTCTAGCTTTAACAAGTCTATATAGAGTTAAAAAAGAGGAGGTGATGTAGAAAGGGGGGGCCCCCATCGCATCGGTGCCAAATGTGGAAGAAATGAAGATATGGACTACGTTGGAAACTGTGTGCATCCAGGTTGAGGTAGTAGGTTGTATGGTTTAGAATGACACCCTGGGAGTTAACTGTACAACCTTCTAGCTTTCCTTGGAGCACACTTGAACCATCGAGGAATCGTCATCTCCTGAGACAAAACATCTGTCTGCAGTTGTGTTCTAAACTGTCCCACTTGTATGTTGCAAAACTGGAAACTTGAAATGTCTTTAAAGCAGAAGGTTGGAGGGGGGGGGAGGGCCTCACGAACAAAATAAAAGAAATATTCTACTCCTATAAACCATGTAGAATGAAATAAGGCGACCTAACTGAGTTCATTTGGCAAAAATTTACAAAAAGAAAATATATTGTTGGGGTGGAGTGCGGTAACCAACGTTTTCATGTTACAGAATGAAGGAGTTTGGAATCTATCGCACAAATACTGCAGATATTAAGATTATATAAGGGGCGATTATCTTTTATTTTAACATATATGAATTTATTTATTTTTTTAATCAAATTTGTCCTACAAAGGGTCTGGTATAGACGATGATCTTCCATTAAAACAAAGGTAGACCGTTGGGGGGAGTCCAGTGCGTTTAGAATTCCTTGGAATTGTACAAAATTTTTTTTTAGAAAATGTTGTTGCGTTGCCCATTTAGAATGTACCCGTCACACATAGGCAGCCATTTTGTTCATTGTACAATAGATTCATACGCATGCAACCCCATGAGTGATCGAGTACTAGTATTGATAATGGAGCCAAAAATAACGGTATTGCCCTTCTGTACCCATGAACATTGTCAATAATGGTCTATTTGAGTTTATGGCCTATAACCAAAAACCACCTATTGTCCCTATTGTGTGGACACTACCAGAGCCCGATCTTATTGTAGTTTTTCAGCCCGGTTGAGTTAGACGTTTAATTTTGTAGATTTAAATTTTTTTTTATTTTTTTTTTTGGGTGGGGTTTTGTATTTTAGGTCTGGTTGATTTAGATTTAGTTTTGGCATTGAACATAAGGTAGGTGAATTAATCATTTGGCACTAGTCATCTATGACTTATAAATTTTATTTTTTTGACCTACACTGGATTAATAAACTCCTCTACATGGTATAAGGGGCAGCTTCTTAATGTGTTTAAATTTTTAATTTTTTGAAAATTTAAAATTCTAAAGTGATTTAAATTTTCAGGTAAATGTAACTTATTATAAATTTTCTATCCCTAACTTCATCTTCCCTTAATACATAACTGGCTGTGTATGTGATGGAGATGCCGACTGAAATTATATTTCCTAAAATGGTAATTTAATTTTCAAAAACAGAATCCACCACTGTATCCGCTCTCGGTTGTATCCGATCAGGAATCCATATTGAATATACTTGTAACCTTGTATTGGGGCCATCCATTTGACTTGAAGTGGTATGTACTAAAATGCAATTTCTTTTTGTCCTTGCCAAAACTTGAACTGTGTTTTTGCTATTTTCTAGTATAATGGCTGCTATCTGTTATACCGTCCTGTAATTATGATGATTAGCTCTAACAACAAAGTGGAAACCATAGAAACCGGTCATTTAGAATGTACATCAATACAATTAGCATTCATGCCACTGATTGCTCGGATGTTCCTCCCCCATTCACCTTCATCAAATATTTTCCCCGTTATTTTTGTACTCTTAAATTAGATTAGTGTAATAAGGAAGGGGAAGATTTTTCGGTGACTTCTTTATATGGGTCTGTAGAAGGCAAACTAATGGGAAACTTTTTTTTTTTTGTGAAATTTGGGGGGGACTACAGTTGTAGCCCAGTTTAACTTGACATCACTTTGCCAAATTGTACCTAGTTTTAGTTACCGTATATACTTGAGTAAAAAAAAAAAGCCCCCCTCGGCTTATACTCGAGTCAAGAGAAAAAAAATTATATATATATTTATATATTTATATTATATTATATTTTTTTTATTTTTTTTTTTGGGAGGGGGGGGAGGGAGGTCTATGACCAGCCGCAATAGTAATTTATAGAATCTCCCATAAAATAGTGGAAAAAAAAGGAAGCTTTAAAAAATATAATAAAAATAAAATGTTCTAAATCCTTCCTTTCCCTAGAATACGTAAAAAGTAGAAAATGACTGTGACACACATACACATTAGGTATCCCTGTGTCTGAGAGTACCCAGTCTACTGAATATAGGGGATCTGCAGTGCTCCTGTTCTGTCGGGAAGGGGTTAATAGGAGCACTGCAGATCCCCTATATTCAGCCAGGCTCAATTCCAAGTGGGAAGACCCAGTCCTCAAGCTCAGGGAAGGGGCAGACAGACAACCAGAACACCCCCTCCCCTTCCCCAGCATCTACTGCACCCAAAAAATCTGACTTTTCATTTTTGAAATTTTCCAGTAGCTGCTGCATTCCCCCCTCGGCTTATACTCGAGTCAATAAGTTTTCCTAGTTTTTTTTTGTGGTAAAATTAGGGGCCTCGGCTTATATTCGGGTCAGCTTATACTCGAGTATGTCCATCTATCTATGCACTTTCAAGTCACAAGTTATCAACCTCGGCTTATACTCGAGTATATACAGTAATCTCTGAACCCGTAAAAAATACCTGTAAGTAAATATTTTCCCAACCAAAAAAATAATGGATACAGAAGGGTGTTTTTTTATTTTTTTTAGGCAGTTTATCTTTTATTAAAGATGAACAAGTACTATTCAAAACTCCTGTTTCGAATAGCATGCACCCATAGGAATGAATTGATGCGGCCGGCCAGCCTTTATACCTATTTTTAGAACTTTGGTTTAATACATTTGCCCATTTTAGTCCAGGGCTAAACGTCAAACTTTGTGTCTCTCTACTCAGACCGCTGCAGTCCACGGCACTCATTTACACTGCACATTGACTTCAACTATTAAAGTCCCATCAGTAGAGTGTCAAAAAGATGCCTTGTAGCCCTTCAGTGGTCTCTATTTAAAAAATTGTATCCAAAAATACAGATCACAGATAAAAAAAATGGTAAGGTTGCATGAAGTAAAGAAATCAAAAAATGAAACCCCCTGTATATACAGATATCTTATTGTAGGGACTTTTCACTAGTAACGTGTATTATAAAGGTATAATAAAAGATCATACAAAACTATATACTATAATATATAGCAATGTTTTGAAAATTGTGATTGCAAATATTCTTATAATCCACATATAACCAGTCGGCTCATGGCGGTATTATTGTACATCCAAAAATGAATGTGCACCAGAGGGGGACAAGTGGGTGGTGTCCAAAACGGAGCCCTTCTTAAGAGTTAAAATCTGTAGTTTCCAAGTTGGGGCTTTGTCTTCATTTACTAAAACCTGCTTGTTCACTCCAGAATCTAATGTTCGATGTTTTGTGAAAATAATGATGGGGAGACGACTGTGGGTCTATGGCGGGAGTATCTATAGCAATGTTTTTTGTTCATGTTTAAGTATCCAATTCTAGTTGTACTATGTATTCGCATTGCATGGACCATAGACTGCTCTGCGCTCACCGGACTTCCGTGTTCCTCTGTAGGGTTCTAACTTTAGCCACACTTCAAAGAGTAGTCAATGGGGAAAAATAAAAAAACAAATTAACATTGCTTCAATATGTTGATGCCTCAGAGCTGTTGGGTAGGCTGTGCCGATCCTTCAGAGAAGTCCTTACTTGTATATTTCAAAAGACTTCTAGAACCAATAACTGGTCTCCATTGTCAAGTCCAAGCAATTGTCTGGTCCAAGTGACATTACCATGGCAGATGTGGTGGGGCCAACAGTGTGGCAGCAATAGGGGAAGGGGGTGTTGATAAAAGTTATCTTTATCACACGGCTTATTGGGCATATCTTTTTGAAAATCAATACTGTGGTTGTCTGGGGTGTTTTTGTTTGTTTGTGTTTTTTTGTTCCTGGTCCCATCCATACAGTTTCACAGGGTTATTAGATGGCGGCACAAGTTTTGCCTACAGACCCATATGACTTCTCTATGCACCAGACTAAGAATGTCCGTGAACTTGGCAGCATCGCATCTACCTAAAATTTTTGCACAGTACTGTACAATATATTTATAAAAAAATATGCAGAGTAAAAATTCTGCAAAAATAGAACTTTTATTTTTGTCAATTAACAAAACGAAGAGGCGGAAATCCCATCAATTTGCCCTTTGCCCTTTACTTTCCATCAAATTTTCTGCAGTTATTGGCAGAACTCGGCAGGGAGGTTGTTCCCGCCATCTTGATCTCGGCACAGATCTTCTGTGGATGTTGGCTTGTCAAATCCGTCTCTCCATGTCATCCCAGGCACTGGGTGATCAGATCAGGGCTGTATCTGTGGGAGCTAGATCTTCTTTCAGGACTCCTCCTCCAAAGGGCAAAGGTCACACCAAATATTGATGGGATTTACATTTTTCTTATTCAGCAAAGTAATTTTCTTTGAACTTTTACCATCTGACTAAACCTTTTTTACAGAGCTGTATAATGTATTGCTATGTATCTGGGAGAAGCAAACCTTTTTGATTCCACTATCCCCTCCTTCCTTGCCAAAAAATTCTAATTTTAAAGTTTTTTTTTTTATTTTTTTTATTTAGTTTAGAAAATGATATCAAATGAATCTGGAGCCGACAATGTCCCGAGCTCGGCTATCCTAGTCTGTGCAGATTGGGAGGGACCATGACAAAAACTTGATCAACGCTGAATAGAAAATAAACCAAAAACTCTTCATTCCGGTTGCAGAATGAGCGCATCAGTAAGCTCATTGCACCAGGGAAATCTATGGGTTTTCTGCTTGGTCGTTGCAAATGATTGATGACTCGGGCTGATCGTAGTCAAAAGGTTCTGGATGTTTACGGACTGCTGGTGACCGTCTGTTCATGGCGTAGGACAAGGACATTCATTGGTGTGATGTGCCATCGTGTTTGATGGAAATGCTGAATTTGGAGAGCGTGGGGTTCACTTGTGTCTTTGTTAATGGACCTTCCAAGGTCATGAAAGACTCTACTGAAATACAAAGTATTCGTCTCGTACGATACTTGAACAGCCGAAAGTGAAGAAGCAGCTTGTAATATATACAGGGCTGTGCTAAAATTTTAGGCAGATGTGGTAAAATAGGGCAAAGAATGCTAATAGTTGATTTTTGTCAATTAACAGTGGACAGAGACCTAAAACCCATTAATATTTGGTGTGACCTTTGCTCTTTGCCTTCCATTAATTCTACTTTATATACACAGACTATTTTTTTGGGGGGCAGAACTCGGTAGGGAGGTTGTTCCCGCCATCTTGGAGAGCGAAGCACAGCTCTTCTATGGATGTAGGCTTGTCCAATCTGTCTCCATGTCATCCCAGACAGACTGGAGGATGATGATGAGGTTGGGGCTAGATCTTGGTCATATCACTCTCAGGAGTTCTCTGCCAATGGGCTAAGGTCACACTGAATAATGAGAATTAGATTTATTATCTTTCACTTCATTTTGGGAATTGACTTAAACTATCAGAATGAACTAAGTGTCTTTGGTGACTCGGGAGGTATCTATTAAAAAGAGGGCGTCTTTAAGGTTCTTTAACCCAACTGGGTTGACCCATTAAGACTACAGTATCTATGCAGTGGATACTAAATGATGGAAATCCTTATTAGGATTGGCCCCCATTCACTCATCGAGGATGAGTTTTGGTGAAGTGGGGTCCAGTTTCTATGGTTGACTAGGGCAACGTCTCGGTGTTGCTATATCTGCTCAATGCCAATGTGTGGCCAGAGATGAACTATTTTACCACAAATGTACCTGCAGTGTCACACAACACGCCAGATAACACCCAATGTAATATTTCAGTAACTTGTACCCAATGGCAAACTAATCTCCATTTGTGGTTAACCACCTGCCGCCAATAATCTAACACTTTAATGTATATAACTGATCTTAGACCTCATTAATGACCATTTTTGGAAACTTTAGACCTAAAACTGCTCTCCGTGTGAAACGCTCCCTTTAAAAGTAAGAATAACAGATTGGCTATGGGTCAGTAAAACATACTAGGATATTGGTAGTACCAATATAGGTAAGTGAACGCGCTCACTCGAGTACTGGTTTAAAAAGGTAAGTATTTTATTCATCAATAAGATTGGCTATGGGGAAATCAGATTCCAGCACTTGCCCCATGCAGGCAATAGCTTGTGCTTGCCAAGGGTTACTACTACTGAAGTTTCCGGTCACTCCACAAACCTATCATTGGTTGACTTCTTCTTATGGATTGGTCAATCCATAGTAAATATTGGGGAAAGTCTTATCTTGTAGTCTAAGAAACAGGTGGCCATTTTACAGAAATGAGAAGTGAACTGGGAATTGGAGGAAGCGCACCTGAAACATTAAAAAGGGCACCGGGTATATTGACCATGGCTTATATTTATTGGGGTGTGTTTTTTTTTTTTGTTTTTTTTGGGGGTGAACCAGAGGGTTGCTTTAATGTCTCGTAAGTAGATGGGTGACATGGACAAAGATACAGAGGGTCGATGGATAGATACATAAGTAGATGAACACAAAGTTGCAACAGTACTCTACTAGCACGAAGATGACTGCTAACACCCACCGTACACAACAAGGACTCTCCTCTCTGGGCCTTGACCCCTCTTAAATTCGGGCCTACAGTATTTCAACCATATTATGCTACAAATGGTCTCCTCTCTAAATGAATTCAGGAGCGGTGTAGTGCCCCCATATTGTGTGCTATTGAAAATCAGCCTTGGCAGATGGGTATGCCCATACTGATACGTTGTCTTCATACAGGGATGTAATACTGCACCTATAGAAATCCATGGGATGGCGTTCTAAATTTGTCTCAAACTTCATACAAAGGCATACACAGAAAAACCAAGTGTTACGTTGTGGCATCAGATATTGTATTTGAGAGATTCTACTCTAGTGGTGGCACATGGAGGAGTCATTATACTGCATAGTTATTTCAGAAAGAATTTAAGACTTTTATGGATTACAAGGCCGCCATTATTACCGATTGCCTTTCGGCCCTCTTAGGCCATTGTTTGATTAAATTGTGAGTTTTCCCCCGGTTTTTTATACTCTCCATTTCTCCGTGATCATGTTGTCGTACAATACACATGGAGGTCATGGTGATCGTTCACTAGTGTCCACAGGCAAACACAATGGTATAGGCAGTGGATCCGAATGGGTAAGGGTTTGCGTCCGCTCTGTCAGCTGTAAAGCTTCAGACTTGTCTGGTCCCCCCCCCCCCCCCTCCCTTGAACCTGTTGAAATGTCTTATCACAAGAAGCTGGATGAAGAAAACTCGATGTACTAGTTCTAGGAGATTAATGGATTTAATGTGGAATTGGCCAAACTATGATCTAAATGACTTTCTAGGAGGGGTTTTTCTGATAAAGAAGATATTTGTAATTAGAGATGTGTGCCTTAGAGCAAAGGTTCACCTTGAGAGAAGCTACCGGAATATGGAGGACTGCGGAGAAGGGCGGCTCACGTCGCACAATCCCTTCTAGTTAGAAGATTCCATGGACTATAAAATGAACACAAAGTGGGAAATTCGCCTACTATCAAGTGAAAGATGCCTCCATTCTGGTGCACAGGCCAGAACCTTTTTATAGTTATAGTAGATGGTTGGACTTGATGGACCGGTGTCCTCATCCAACCCCTAGAACTGTGTTCTTCCAGAGGAAGACAAAAAAACCTATGAGGATTATGCCACTTGCCCCATGGTTGGGGGGAAATCCTTCCCAATGCCAAACTGTATAACACCTCAATCGATCCTTTAAAAAATTCACACATTTTAAGGTATATAATATTTCTTGCACCATTTATTATGAAATCTCAGACTTCATTAAGTTGCCTGTGTCCCTTTGCTCAAAACCCCAAGTGATCTGCAATAATTGGTAGAGAAACCTGGCAGTGTTTAGTTTCCCTGCAGTGCCACCACAGGCCAGATTAAGTATTGCAGTGTCAAATGAGTTAGCTGCCTGTGTAACACAGGACTGACTTTATGATCAATAGAAGAATCCTCAATTCCTTATATGCAAGTGGATTTTATTTTTTTTAAATAAATCCTTTAAGTCCGGGAGCATTTACAGAAATATTTTGGATTTTGTAATTAAAGGTGAATCTAACAATCTATTAATATTCGACCTCTGAAGTGTCACCTCTATAATTACCCAGACTTTATGTAGTTAATCACATGTCTAGACACTTATAAGGTGTTCCCTGAGGTATAAGACTTTTCATTAATGTGTACGACATCCCTTTAACTACCAGCCTGGTTGACACATGGCAGCTAGTAAGTCATATCCAGTTTGGTTAGGTCTTTAGTTCAGTGATAATAAAACAGACACCAAGAGCTCTGAACGTAGTATACGAGTCTTCTGTGAAACTAGTGTGTTTATAAGATGACCAGTTGGCCTCTCACCTTGGAGGGTTAAGTAGTCACAACCCCTTTTGGTCGCTTTCTGAAGCGGGGTCAAGGTGAGTGGCTGCAGATCCGACGAGACACTGGAAAATCGGAGAGGAAACGCAGGTAAGCCAGGAACCAAGGGTTCTTGTTGGGGTAGAGATCTGTGCTCACTGGTAGAAGAATGAGGTGAAGACCAGATTGTCGAATGCGAAAATATATTACAGAAGGGTAAAATAGCACGACGCGTTTCAGGCCATTTCTCAAGTGCAAAGAGTGCTTACATTTCTCTTGCACTTCTTCCTCATACTTGTCGTTCTCCTGGATGGAGCTGAGGGAGGTGGAGGTGCTTGGTGTAGCCTGCAGGTGACCAAGTGCTTGTGGTGCCTCCACCTCACTCAGCTCCATACAGGAGAATGACAAGTATGAGGAAGAAGTGCCAAGAAATGTAAGCACAGTTTGCTCTTGAGAAATGGCTATTTTTACCCTTCTGTAATATATTTTCACATTGGACAATCTGGTCTTCACCTCATTCTTCTACCAGTGAGCGCAGATCTCTACCCCAACACCACCACTTGGTTCCTGGCCTGCTTTCAGTTCAGTGATGGCAAACTTGGGGTATGGAGCTGAGTTTGATACAGAATCTTCCTCAAAACTTCTCCCATTGACTTTAATGGGAGCCGCTCACTTTAATGTATTTTTTTTGCTACTAGTGTGAACATACCCTTACATGTGCTGCATTTTCTAACGATAGAGATGTGCTGTAGCCTGTGGCATTAGCCTTATAGATTTTAGTTTAGTTCCTTATTACCAAATTGTTATGTACGAATAAGTGAGGAGACTAAAGAGTTTGCGACAAAAGAAAAACACAGGTAGCAAAAATTTGGTTGCGGACAGGTGCAATAACTTGGACAAGGCGTGCTCTTGTAGGACATGCCAAGGACACTGGGTTTTTTCATGTATGGGGTTTGTATAAACTTAGACACTGCATGCTAGAGTTTGGATGGCTATTTAGGACTGCTTTCATGGATCATCCAGTTGATGGGATCCAATGATCCCTCCATTGTTGCCGACTGTCTGATCACATGGGCAGTTTACTTGTTAAAAGTGCAGTCCAGCTGAAGTGTGCTGTCTTTGGTAGGCTAAATTCTGCCATTGGTCATCCATGAACAAGTGTTAATGCTATCTACATGGGATTGCCGACCAGTTGTAGGTCATAATGCCTAAAATTGGCCAAAGAAAATGTAATGTGCGCAACCAGCTTTGACTGCAAGAATTCAAAGTTGACTGCATTTAGTCTCCTGTTATTGGGGTAGGTCTTTGTGCACACTAGTAGCATGGCCTCTATTTATGACAAAAGATCCAGCAACTTCTATGTAATGGATCCGGGTGGTTCCCAATGCACCATTTTGCTTCCTAATTTTGTAACCTAAGGATACTGTTGAGTTGGTGAAGAATGGGTCTGAATGGAGCACAATTGGTCATCCATAGTGACAAACCTTGACCGAATTGCTAACGGAAGGGCTGAGTCACCAGGTCTGTTAATTACATTGATCATGGTTGGAATAGCCATGTGGCCACCATGAAGTATTAAGATCTCCCTTACAATAGGTTGGTTCAGTCTCTCTATAGCTACAGTTTGAAGGATGGGGTCGTGGTGGAAAACCACTGACTTCAAATCCTCTACTAGAGCAGTAAAGCTCCTCTAATTCTCAAAAATCTAGTGACTGGGTTCTTATGGAAGTAAATATGCAACAAACGTTCCATCTGACTATGCTACATCAACAATTCTATAATAGAATGAATAAGAATTTTTATAACTAGGGTTGATAAGGTTGTTTCCGACTTCGCCATTGAGCACTAGACCATGACTCTGATTTCGACTCCACATCCCTGTTACGGACTCCAATTTCTTATGACTTGATTAATTACAGTATCGCAACATGTTCAAAACTCAACAGGCTACAACCAGCAACGTAACCACTGGGCGATATCCATAGAGGATAGACCTCTTGTGACGCATCATAAAATCATGTTTTTACTATTTTGCTCTACAAGTCACAGGATACGTTGAGACGAGAAAATCTAAAGATATAGATGTAATAATTCTTATAGAGAATAGTAAAACTTGATTTAATTCAGCCTCGTCCCTGCAGCATTGTGACACTCAAGTATCTTCGTTTCTCCCGAAGTAAATCAATCACTTGTCTTGGATACCCCTGTACAGTATCGCCCGGACTTGAAGTCCTTCTCTTCAATACAACAGCAATGCAATTTCCCAGAGTTCCCCGGGCCTCCATCTATAGCACTTCACATGGTATTGTGCCCACCGCTGGCTTTGTGCAGGCGAATAAAAGCCAAGGAGCTGCGAGCATGGATTCTGAAACCACAACCATGCCCTAATTGTTAGGGAAATCATTTCCAACTTTGTAATGACCTCAGCTTAGGTTACAACTTTGTGGCCATCCAGAGGAAATAAAAATAACACAAAAACCCCCTATTCAGCCGCTTCAGAGAACCTTCTACACAATAATAAACAATTCTTTCCTGACCTCCAGAAGTGTTTAGATGAAATCACGGTTTCAGCACATAGCAATTACATCTCAGTTCATTTCACACAAAGTTTCCTTCCTGAGATCATATGTTAATTTCAATTCATTGTTTCTCTCCAGAAATGTTTCCCATTGACCACTTCACCTTAAATGTGGCTTATCTGGGTTACAACCGCTTACCGTATATTCGGTGACTGTACACTTCATAAGGGGTTAACTAAACTAGGGACATAGCTGCCTCATCTGGGGTTCGGACTTGTATTCGCACTTGGAAAGGGGTTGGCGTTGGTTTATTTTTCTTCTAGAGTTTCCTTAGGGTTACCATCGTTTTGCCACGACCTAGAACTTGTCCCAAACATAGAGTGCACCCTATACGTTCCAGGATTGATATTGATGACCGATCCTTAAGATTGGTGGGGTCCAATACTTGGCACCCCTCTTATCCATTATTTGAAGAGTCCAGCAGCCTCTTCACTGCTTACCATGCACAGCATCATGTCGTATAGTTAAGGTATTACAACAGTCCATGAATCAGGTTTTCTGTTGACCAGAAAGGAACCTCTTCCTTAGTTTGGCACTCGACAAGTAGGATTTCTGCAATTTCAGGGTTTTATTGTGAAGCAACCCAAAAAAAAACCGCAAGTGACTATTCAGTAGCAGCAGGACCTTCATCAGATATTTGGATTGCCCAGGAACATAGATTACAAGGGGCGTGAAGTGGAATGGTGGAGGTCTTCATGTGGAAGATTCTCCATTGTAAAGGGGCTGAGTTTGGTATTGCAGCTCAGCCCTATTCTTTGGAATCGGGCTGCAAACAGACCAGGTGACCAATGAACATCTCACTAGCCTGAGAAGTGGAGTGCATTCACCCAAGTGCTGCTGCCGCCACCTCCAAAAGCAGATTGGTTGGGGGTGGTAGGTGTTGGACACTCCCAAATCTTATATTCATGACTTATAGTATAGCTTCCAGGAAACTCCTACAATGAGGTGTATATAACGTACTTTACAATTGCAGAAAAACCTGGACTGAGCACCCATCTTATACTGTGATCTATTGCTGCTAAGCAAATTTTTTTTGACACAAGGTTCTTAGTAGCCATTGTGGCCAAACTGGTATAAAGGTCACGTTCTACTCCATGGTGGCGTCTTTTAAAAAGGTCTGTAGGCTATAAAATGCAGCACATGACCTCCACTGCCAGAACATAGCACCTAGAGAAGGAGCAACCCATTGTGCCACACACCAGTTTTTGGATAAATCTTATGTATACTACAGATGCATGTTGAATCAGAATGGTGAGAATAAAACTTGTGGTAGAGTTCCAGTTGGAGAACCTTTTGCCACCTCCAACTCCAGTGTTTTTTTTTTTTTTTCCTCTCTAGCCCCCACCATTCCTGAGCAATCAGTGCAGTTAGATTTGGTGCCATATCTGATATCTAGACCCTCTACTATAAAGTCTGTGGTCTTAGATTTTAGGGGTTTGATGCCAATCTCTGACATGGTCTGCCTCTGGGCATCAGAGAGCTCAGAATCGCACCAATTGCCTGCTCTTGTGGTTTGACCTCAGTGGTGACATGGGCACACTGAGTCATGACATCCTGCGCTCCATATTCCCATGTGAACATTAGTGGCCTCAATGAAAGGCCTCAGCGGTGCATGACAGAATGGGAAGTGGTGATGCCATGAGGAAGCCCACAACAGGTAGAAGGGGAGTATGACTCCCTCCCCCTTTTCCACCCTTGAACAGACCTAGAGTATAATGTAGCGTTTGTGTGCCCAAAGAAATTCACAATTTGTTCTGTTTTGTAGAAAAAAACAAACCTATAACAATCTGGAATCTTTGGACCGATTTCTAGTTTGACACTCCGGTTCACCTGTTTCAATTTTGGGGGTCTAAAAAAAATTGTCTCCAGTGGAGAGAAGTCTATTGAAGAATACAAAGCACTGTAAATGGTGGAGGTAGAGAGAAGTTCTCTATAAAGGGCCTAACCATGTGAAAAAAAAAATGGGGATGTCAGTGGACTGCCAAGTGGCAACCTAAAAACTTTCAAACGTTGCAGATCAGGTTTATACTCTAATTTTCCTGCCTAGCTTAATGCCAAGTACACGACTATCACGGCTAACCTCTTCTTTATACACACTTTTCTAGCTTTCATTTATATACATCTTAAAGTATAGATAACCTTTGCATCGTGTACAATGTATCTCGGGTTTTCATATTCAATATTGGCTCGATTGTGATAGAAGCTCTGGGCAAGGTAAAAAAATGTGTGTGTATGTGTATATATATATATATATATATATATATATATATATTATATTATTTTCTGCATCATGAATAGGCGGTTGTGATCCAGTAAAATTGTTTTTGCATATGACCCATGCAAGTGATGCTTTAAGTTAGTATATGTAACGCAAAGGTTCACTTGAAAAGAGAATCTAAAATTTTGGAGATCCTTTCAGCCGGTCCTGTATGTTCAATTTAAAGGGACCTTGCCATGTTGTACTTGCAGTATTATCTGTAGGCAGCATGTTATAGAGCAGGTGGAGCAGATTGATATATCATTCAGGGCTTTGGAGTCCAGTGGGCAGTCCAACTCAATGACTGGCAGTCTGAGAAGGCTGCCAATCACTGACTAACACTGGCCCTCATCATGAAAAGTATAGCTTTCTAAATTCACATAAATCCCTATGGACACAACACCAAACTACTGCTACTCTTCATCTCCCCCACCCCTGAGCAATCCGCTTTATTCATGTAGGAATCTAGGGAAGGTGTGACATTTCTCTGCAGTGCCTCTGGAGGAGAAATGAAGTATTACACTATGCCAAAATATTATTTATTTTTTCATACCAGTCTCAAGGTAATCCTTGCCCTTGCTGGTGTTTGCCTAATTTATGCAAACCTCATCATAAGCTAGGAGCATCCTATGGGGGTCTGTACCCTTAAATCTACAACCGCTCTTTTTATTTAGGATAAATTTGACCGAGCCGGTGGACTTCAACCAACAAGTTTCCCCCTTACCCTTCCTTTGAGGAAAGTGGTACATGGGACACAGATGACAGTCCCTAAACCAGACAACCCCTTTAAACACATACGGACCAAGTAATAAACATCCTTGCCTTTAAAAATCTAGTCCTTGGTAGAATAAATAATTTCTGGAAGTCTCCTCAGATGCCCTCTCCGCTAATTGCCAAGAAGAAAAAACTTGGGAATGAGCTGTTTAATACAAGAATGCCTGGACGCAGCCGAGTCCCGTCACAAAGTAACGAACATTTATAACATCCTGAGCCCAGCGCTGCTTTTTCCAGCCTGGAATAAATCTTGCATGCTTACAAAGATTTGCTTTTTATTGTCCTATAAAAGTTGTCCATAGACTGGTACACTTTGATTCTCATGTTTGGAAGGAACATGTGGAATGTTATTTCTAATGCTCTCAAAGCGCAGAAACCCTTTAAATAAACACTGGCATATTCATGAGACTGGTAGATCTCCTTATGTGACTGGTTCCGTATAGTGCTATCTCTAGAGTAGACGAGACCCTGGAGTAATGGGGAATGCACCTATAAAATGGCTAATGGCTATCTGATCTCTTCCCTTCAGGGAATGCAAGAATATCTTCAACTCCAAAAGAATTTTGGCTACTGAATTCTGGCTATTTTACTGTGTAATACATATATTATCTCCCTCCCAGTCTCTTGCCCGCCCTCCCAGTCTTTCCATCCCACTTTGTGTAATACATGTACGATCTCCCTCACCTTCCCTCCCTTTTACTGTGTAATGCATATATTATATTATATCCCTCCCACTTGCTTTCCCTCCCCCTCCCTTTTACTGTGTAATACCTGTATTACTTCATCTCTCAACACTGACACTTTTCCTGTCAATTCAAAAAACTTTCCCATATACCAACATCTCGTGCACTCTCTTGTGCACGCTCGCATGCTCCTCCTCCTTCCCTCTCCATAGACTGCATTGAAAACAGATTCTGCCTTTGAACAGACTACAGATAGAAATGACTCCAATTAACTAAAGACCAGAGTAATCATTACACATGGGCATGTTCCTTTAGTGAAGGATAATTCAGTTTTCTTTCCTTTACCTACACTATAGGTTTATTAAATGAAATATACTTACAACCGTAAATGACAAGTTTCACTTTTTCTGCTCTAGAACATCCCGGCCAGAAACTCAATAGTGTCTGACACGAGTTTCCCTTTCCTTTAATACAGGAAGACTTCTGCTTATTTGGGACTGTGCAATGAAATAATTAGTGTATCAAGTTCTGATAATGACTTTAATGGGGCTCTATCAGCAAAATTATGCTGATAGAGCCCATATATGCCTGAATAGCCTTTTTAATGTTATATTAAACTATTCCCCCCCCGTTTTAAATTAAAACTCTAAAAAAAAAAAAGAAAAAAAAAAACTTATCTATTGCACACGCTGGGTGGGCGTTCAGGGTCTGACATAATCTTCAGCCACGTCTCCTTTTCCAGCGATGTCTTCGGGTCCCGTCTTCCTCCGGTGCTCGCAAACTGCCATTAATAGACTGGCTGTAGTCGCATGTGGTGGTTTAGTGATATTTATTTCTGGTTTACGTGAAGACAAACCCCATGATTAAGTAGAGTTAACCATATGACTTTGCTAAACCATTGAAATTTTTTTTTTTTTTTTTTTTTTAAGCCCCTTCATAGGGTGCATTCACATGGAGGAAAATGGTGAGGAATTTGGTGTGGAATTTCAGCGCTGAAAAAAAAAGCCTCCCGTTGACTTCAATGGGTTTCCTTTTTCTGAAGCAAATGGGTGCTCAAATAATTCCATACCAAATTCCTCCCCATTTTCCTCCATGAGATTATATATGGACAGGAAAAAAAGTTCCTGAGCAGGTTCCCACCATTCTGGAGCGATCTGCGCTGTTTCAGCATAATTATGGTCTCTACTGCCAGTTGGGTAACACCACACGGTCGGCTCTAGTCCAGGACCATCTGACTGTTTTACCACCCATTATGTTAGACTATCAGATTGCTCAAAGGTGGAAGCTAAAGGAAAAAAAACCTCCAACTGGCCAGAATGACAGGAACAACACCTACCAAAGGATGCATGGAGTTGGAATTGACTTGGATGGTGATGGGTCAGCTGAGTTGTGCACATGTTTAATAAATTAACCAGTAGTGGGCACGAAGATCAATAACCAAATATACCAGTTTCCTTGTCCTGTTGCTTCAATCTCTCCTCCATGTCCACCAATCGCCAGCCTTAGAGGTATACAGCATGTTTATGGTGAGATTGTCTATTTGGAGATGTAACTGCTGCAAGGAGGACTGTAGCCTGGCACTAGGAGCAGCCGGGGAGAAAGCTGGTATAGGTCACTTATTTTGTCTTCGTTCCAGTTTAGTAAATGACTTGCACATCCCCTTTAAGGGCAGGTTCAAAATGGCTGAAATGCACAGTAACTGGGCTGTTTTAGCTTTTCCCCAGTTCCTTGTCCTTACACTTGGGTCACTTTCAGTCCAGGCAAGTGGCTGATTCATGTTCCTAATTCCTTCCTGCAGATGTGCTGATGGCAGAGTTACAACTTTTACCTGCTCTTTCTTTCACATGAGGATCAAGGTGTGCACGAATATTTGAATTCCCTCCAAATCCACTTATATTCATTGGATAAAATCAGCTCTCCTGAATTTGATATTTTAATACTTGCAGGGCGAATAACAGAAAACTCATTGTTCTTTTAACGACTAACAAAAGTGCTTTGCAAATGAGAATTTAATTAAAGGAGATTTACCTGGAGATCAAAGGAGGCCGTAAATGAGATGCTTTTGATTTGGATTCCAATATCAAATTTTTGTGCGCGGAGTATGAGTAACATTCTCTGTATACTGTGAATAAATGTATATTAAACATTTTATTACGAACGTCCACGTCAGGCTTCAGTGACCAACTTTACTATGTTGGTCTGTGAAAGAAATTGCAGAATCCTTTATAATGGGTTGACTCGTAAGGTACTTGGGCGCATTGGTGGAGATGATTGGTTCCAAGCCTAGATGGAAAATTTTGGCTTAGTTTTAGTAAACTATTAAACGTTAGGTTGCAAATATGATCCATGGGTAAATCCTGAGACCCTTAAAAGGATATTCTGGAAATGGCAACTCGCTCCTACCCACCGGATAAGGGATAACTGGTAAAATGGGAAGGGTCGACTGATGGGAATGCAAGAACATGTCGGACCAGAGCTGTGGTGGTACCAATCCATTCGTCTCTATTCGACTACCAAAGAGTACACTGGCCGGAAATCATGGACTGCCCTTAAATTAAAATGGGGTGGCCACATCCATGAGCAGAATACTTGTCCTCAGTGGTTAGACCCCCTGATCTAAGAGTTATACCCTGTACAGTTCATAGAACATGTTGTTACTAGAATTCCCTTTAAAGGGGCTCTATCAGCAAAATTATGCTGTATGAGCCCCACATATGCGTGAATAGCCTTTAGCAGTCGTGCATGATCAGACGTCATCTTCTGGCACGCCTACCTCTTTCGGTGTTGCCCTCCAGTCCTGGCTCTTCCCCGGCTTTGTTGTTTTCTGGCAGCTCAAATCCGATTGGTTCAAATCCGGCACGTGCGCAGTAGCACTCCCTCTGGAGCTACTGCACATGCTCCGGCATGGAGCTCAATGGCAGTGCGCACGCACTGGATTTGAACCGCTGGAAGACGACAAAGCCAGGGAAGAGCCAGGACAGGAGGGCATTGCCAAGAGGAAGGTGTGCCAGAAGATGCCGTTGGATCGTGCACGGCCGCCCAGCATGCACACTAAGCTATAATTTACATATGATTTTTATAGTTTTATTTTAAAACTGGAGGGGGGGGGGGGGGTTAAAATAACATTAGCGGTGCCTGAATAGCTATTTTTAAAGGCTACTCACACATGTGGGGCTCATACAGCATCATTTTGCTGATAGAGCCCCTTTAAGGCCATGAATGTGGTTAATGGGAAGGGAATTTAAGGTGACCTAAAGTGTGACCGACCAATCTTCTAAATTTTGTTATATATATTTTTTTCAAGAATTTGAGGTTGTAACTTTCCATTTTATATATTTTTAATATATAATATCACTAACTTTGTATTAACAGAAGAAGCTCAGGCAAGATCATGTACAGAAACTAGACTTTAAGCATTTACATATTAGAAAATAAAACCCGGTTAGAAAACTTAGATTGCACTATATATAATTTATTGAAACCAGTGAAATTTCCTCTAGATTTTCTTAAGAATAAAGTATTGGGGTTGGGTAAAGGAGTCCTTGTGCCTCAATACAATGGTGTCACATCAACTCCATTCTCCTGATTCTTAGAATTTTGGTGGTCAGATCTTCACCAACCAAATATTGATGGCCAAAACTATGGATGGGCCATCGATGACTTTCTTGTCCTCAAAGTCTTAACTTCATCCTTTCTAAAGATCCTAATTGACCAGACAGTCATGGCCTCACCTAAGGAGATACCATCCCAGTTTTTGTGTTTTAACCAGGAAACCCCTTGAAGCCTTGTTTAAAACATTTAGCATGAAATTCAAAAATCTAATTTTAAATTCATACTTTACTAAAAAGTCTTAAATTGGTTCTGAACAAAGCCAGGCAGACTATAATACTCTGGCAGCCAATCGGTCGGTTCCATATAACACATCATCTGTAATATATCAAATGTTGGAAGAAGCGGTGAAACTCTAGACCTAAAGACTACAAACACCAAGCAGAACTTCTCCACCCCATAGAATGGGGTGAAATTGGAGGGAATTTATATTTTTATTGCCAAATTTACTTCATAAAAAGAAATTCTTTATATGGTAATTATGGAGAAATAATCTGGACCACCAGGAAGATAAAAAAAAAAAATTTTTGTAAATAATTTGCCAATGTGATTAGCTTTATCACATTTCTCAAAAGCTAAACAAAGGAAGAAAAGTTGTTTTGACACTTGGTCAAGTTCTTCAGAAGAGCTTGAAGTGGCCATGACGTTTCCGTCGAGCCATGTGGTGAACAATAATGGACATAAGGTCTAGGTCTGAATCCGTACCACTGTTGGCTTGGTCAAATTTTTTTTTTTTTTTTCCCCCATAAGAGGTGTGAAGTTCAAGAATTACCGTATATACTCGAGTATAAGCCAAACTTTTCAGCACAGTTTTTGTGCTGAAAAAGCCCCCCTCGGCTTATACTCGAGTCGATAAGTTTTCCCAGTTTTTTTGTGGTAAAATTAGTGGCCTCGGCTTATATTCAGGTCGGCTTATACTCGAGTATATACGGTAATCTTTCTAAATTCGACAAACTTGGAGAACAAGAGTGAAGGAGAACTGGTTTAAAGGTTATGGCACCCTTTCCAAAAATTGATAATCTTAGGCACTGATCTCCCATAGATTGAAGCAAACATTAATCGGGAGTCAAGGCTCCTTGGGTTTTGTCCAGACGGAAACAATTGTACCGAATTTAATACACCTGAAAATGGCTTTACAACATTTTTTTTGGGGATGGTGAAATACTGAACACTAAATAGAACCGGGATACAAAATATATATTTTTTTTAAAAAAAACACTTGACAAAAATCTTCTGACAGACCACCAAAATGTCATCGAAAGGTGTTCATAAATCCAATGAAACACCATGACACACAGATCCCTAAAGCTTAGTGGGTTCTTTCTAGGTGTCTGTTTTGATCGGGAAAATAGAAATGCACCATATATGATGGGCTCTACAATTGCATCTGACATCGATGTGACCAGAGCCCAAAATTTTGTGTGACTTGACAAGTATGTGTTAACTAAAAGGGTGAACAAATCTTCCATCCATGGTCAGGAAGAGTCTTCTAATGTGGGGGTAGTGACCTAGAAGCTTTACTGTACAGACCGACATGTAGAATGGCAGAGAAATTGATAGTAGAAAGGGCATGTAGAGAGGTTAGATATGCCGTTTTGGGAAAGTAGGGTATGTTGGCCATTTGGAAGCATAGCATCTCTTAGGCCAAAAGTATTAAACACAATTGAACCACCTTCCAGGTAGTTTTTTTGAGCTTAGTTGATAAATTGTCAACCTAGATTTTGCTCCATCTGTAACCAAGTTAATTCTTGGAACTGCTGTTGGTGGAAGAGAAACCTTTCACTCAAGACCAGAAAACTAATAAGATGTTAACCTTGTCTCATAACGTGACTTTACTATAGAGACTGTGACAGACTAGCAGTGAAGCTGACAGTGGTAAGGGCATGCAGAGAAGGTAGGCTATAAATGGATATTGTGTGTGGAAATTGGTCATTGCTGGTTGTCCTATTTTTAAACCCAGGATTTCTTAAGCCAAGAGTAACAAACTTGGACCTCCACCAATGTAGTGTTTTTGTGAGCAGAGACTTAAGTGTCAAGTTAATCTTTGCTCCTTCTGTAACACTACCCTTCCCCCGGAACTAGTGCACTATCATTGTTGAAACCAACCCACTTACCAATGGTTGGACAATGTGAAACCTGTTCACCTTGCATGTATTTCATAATGGGCTTAGACTTTACCGTACAGACTGTGACATGTGCACAGGCCTGGCAGTGGAAAGAGTGAGTATAGAGGGTAGGATGATGCCACAGCAAGGGTGTTAAAATTGTGGCCCTTGCTGGTTGTCCTACAGTATTTGTAAACCCAGCATCTCTTAGGCCAAGAGTAATAAAAACACAATTGAGCCGCCTTCCAGGTAGATTTTGTGAGCAGAGGCGAAAATGCTTTTTAAGTGAATGTGACTGCCATGTAACTGTGAATAAATGGTGAAGGCTTGATGCCTGCTGAATAAAGTAATTGCAGTAATTGCAGCATTCAGACTTTGATAAGCAAAGTGTTTGTGTGGTACTTAACCCACTAGCTGCTTCTCAGCTTTGTAATGCCGTTTCCTGCTTTAGTCATTCCCATGCACTGCTTTGCAGATAATAAGCGGTATTATTAATGCTATTACATAATGAAGTACAATCTCCTTAAATCTTAACTGTAAGTACTGATGCAAGCTCTGCGCCATTGCCAGCTAGCTCCTTTCTAAGATAACATCTCCCCTGTTCCACAAGCTACTTCTATCACAAAAACAGGCACCCAGCAGTCAAGAATAACATCTTATTCTCAGCCAGAACGAATGGAATTGTTATAAAACTAACAATATTTATCTGCATATTAAAATGCACTATCGCCCACATACGGTGAAGTCAGACTGTTTATCATCTGAGACGGTATTCGGTCTATGGCTATCAGATCATGGGGAACCAGTGATATTGTGAAGGCACAGGACAAACTGTTTTGTTAGATGCTTAAAGGGAATGTGTAATAAAAACTGGCCTATTAACCTTTAAATTAAAAAAATTATATATTTTTGTTTTTGTTTTTCCATGTTTCTATACTTTAGAAAAATGTACTTCATCCTGTAATTTTCACTCTGGCCACTGGTGGCGTTACTAAAGCCTGCACCCCACATCCCCCCCCCCTTTCCCAATACACATTACATCCCACATCTTCACACCAGCTCTCTGCCCCCACAGTACACCTGCACCATACATCTGTCCCCCGTACACAGTACACCCTGCACATGACATCTCCCCCCAATCACCAGTACACCTGGCACATCATGTCTTTTTGCCGTCTCCCATCTACACCCTTCATGGGACATCAGAAGGTCCTTACGAAGTATAGTATTTGGCCTTTACCCAAGGATAAGAGCTGGTGGATCGGTGCAAAACTCTTCATCAGCAGTGGGACAACAGTGTAGAATCAGGACTGTCCTGACGGCTCCTGAACTGTGGGGAGCTATGTATTACTAAATGCTGCACCAAGCTGATGAGATGCAAGAACATCGAAACAGCTGTCCTTGGCTGAGACTGTACCTGGTAAAATCCTATCATTGCAAACCAATTCCTCTGAGAAGGTCGGCATGATGTTAAAGGGAGCGCCCTCTATTGGTTTGCTTGACTGAGACTGTCTTCCCAATTGCATCATGGAAGATAGACTTGCACATTCTTCCCATGTTCCTAAATGCTGATAACCATACTGAGAAGCTCAGGCAAAATGGCCATGTGAAACATCCCTATGGGAACCACAGAACCAAAAATGTGCAATGAGGTCCACAAACGTGACAAGTGCTTCTGCCCTATTGTGGAGCAGAGGGGTACATGGGGGGGCATCAAAGACTAAATGGCAACTTGAACCTCAGTACCTCCAGTAGTTACGACCCCTGACTGCTGACCAGCAAGTGTTTACCCTGGCTCACATCTACTTTTGACCTCAATGGTTTCCTATAGGAAACTAGGTCTTGGACGATCTTTTGACTGACCTAAAAAAAATAAAAAATTGACTCTGCTCATTGTAACCATTCAATCTTGGTCCACAAGTTAACCACCCCTTGCAGGCAACCATAAGTCACAATGTAGACCTAACTTTACTGTGGATGAAATGTTTGAAGGGTTACTTAGACCAAAAATAAATCCCATAAAATTTTTTAAGGCTGGATATAATATTTACTACTTCAGTCTAGTGCTTCCATTGAAGTACTCCGATGGTCCAGTGTATGTATCTTGAATACCGTTGTACCTTGAGTTTAGACTGTGGCTAGTGCTTAAGACCTGCAGGACTACCTTCCAGCTTATGTAGACGTGGCCCGGAGTGTGTTTTATGTAGAATTTATTATGCAACGTCTCTTCCTGAACAGTCTGAACCCGTGTGTACATAGACTCCGCAAATGGTTTTCCTAAACTTTCCATGGTTGTATTTGTACATACTGAAATAAAGATATCCTGTGGTTACTTCATGCTGGATGGTGGATCAGTTCAGCTATGAGCGTCCTGTTCCAGCTTCCCAAGTTACTGTTGTGTAGGATCTGAGGTCGGGCCTGTGTATACTGCTGAATGAAACCGAAGAGTCGAAATGTAGATTGGTTTTGTGGTCTAGCAAATTGTCCTGTTTTAGGAGTCCTTGTCATACGGGAAGCTGTCTAGATGAGCTGTTTGCTCTGTTGACACCAGACAGTAGGAATCTGTGGGTTCATAAATTTCTTTGCCAAACCCTTGCCCTTTCCATTACCGTGACACAACAGCTACTACTTCCATACTCCCACTGGCTGTGGCCTCCTGTGGATTTGAGTCTTGGAATCATTTAGGTCTTGAGGTTTGTAGGTTTCTATAGCCTAGCAGGTTATTCTTTACCTTTAAAACTGGCCATACAAAGTAGACTATTGTCCACCAAACTGATCATTTTGGAGAAGAAGGTTCACTAAGTAGTGTATGTGAACCTCCTGATCTGAATGTTGGATTTCAACACGCCCAATCTTTGGCCTCAGAGGAGATAAGCCATTGTCTTGTTACCCTTTCCCTATTGAAAAGATGAATCTGCTCAGCTTTGGGTTGGGCAGGAACGTTTAGCGTGCGCGTGTGCGTGTGTGTGTCTGTCACAGTAATACCTATCTACTCAGTGTGAGTAGGCTGGAGTTTTGCTGGACAGGCAGACTTTTGGTATAACTTTTAAAGGGATCCGAACACTTAGGAATAGCCTTTCTGAAAGCTATTCTTCTCCTACCTTTTAGATGTCTTCTCAGCGCCACCGTTCGGCAGATATACCGTTTTCCGTCTTTATGCAAATGAGTTCGCTTGCAGCACTGGGGGTGTCCCCAGTGCTGCAAGAGAACTCTCCAGCGCTGCCTCTATGCATAGTCTTCTGGCCTGGCTTTCAATCTTCTACGCATGTGCAATCGGCATTGCCCCAGGCATTTTTTGTGGCTGCTTACGCAAGCTTTTGTAGTAAGTGGGCACAAAAAAAAATGCACGCAGGTGCAGTCGGTTCTGCCAGAGAGCAAAGCCGATTGAGCATGCATAGAAGATTGAAAGCCAGGGTGCAAGACGACGTGTAGAGGCTGGTTCCTGAGGAAGATGGAGGCGGTGCTGGGGAGTTCTCTTGCAGCACTGGGGACGCCCACCAGTGCTGCGAGAAATCATTTGCATAAAGACGTAAAACGGAATATCTACCGAACGGCAGCGCAGAGAAGACGTCTAAAGGTAGGAGTAGAATAGTCTTTCTCAAGACTATTCCTACGTGTTATTAAAAAAAAAAGTTCTAATTATAGGATCCCTTTAAGCGAATTATGGCTTGAGTTATGAGTCTTTGTGCTGAGGCATGCGCACCCTGTTTTCCACCCTGGGGATATGGTACATTTTTAGGGCAAGAAAGGGCTGTGCACCAAAGATGTGCCACATGATCACCCCCTTTACTCTAGAAAAATGGAGTAGATTGGTTGATAAATTCCTCACAATGTCCTGTCCTACTTTCACCTCCTTCAATAACTCACAATTCACGCTGTGATCTTTTTTTCTAGCATGGATTGCTGTGCAAACAGGTGGTCTCTACTGTGTACATATACTATTGACCTCCGATTCATCAAAGGCCCACCCAATTCTTCCGCCCTAACTCTTCTTTGAGGTCACCACGTTCCTCCACCGTTCACCTTCTCCATTAAAGTTGGAGGATATAAAGGTTAATCTTGATGACTTCTGATCATTGTAATGTTTTCCCATCCTGAACAATGTAAAATATAAACTACGTCTGGATTAAAAGGAAATGTTTGTCTCTTCTATGAATATTTTTGTGCTTATACCTATGTCTGAATTCGGGTATAGTCAATCTTATGCAAACAATCTGCCATAATAGGTTTTATATAAGCTGACCAGCTCCTGCTCAGACTTCACTTTGACATCTATACGTGGAATGATATGCTTTATTAGATTTTATTACGTGAAGTACTTTAGCAGCCGGCCGCGTTCTGAGAAATCCCCACTGATCCCACAAGCTGTTTGACAGTTTAAAGCAACATGGCTTAATGGCCCCTGTTCTTCTGTATTCTACATTTGGCTGAATATAACGGAGTGTTTGTCAGAGGGTCCGGTTTCTGCATAAGGCACACTGTATGTTCTGTTACATATGGAGCAGCTCTCACTTTCAAGCACAGGCCTGTAGGATTATGCAGATGTATCATGTTCAGGAGAGATGAAATCTGATATTGACAGACCCAAGATGTCTTGTATGTATTGAGAGCTTTGTTTTTTTGCAATGTACATTTTAACAAGTAAATGTTTGTTCCTTGCATTGTTGTTGGTACTTGGTCCATGCAAATATAACGCAAAACAGCATTGGTTTGCAGAGTTTAAGGTTTAGCAGAGCCCATCGCAAGGAAAGTTGGTTCTGGCAACTTCTGAACCCAAGTTGCAACTCCTGAACAAGGCGCCAAAAAAAAATAGATGCACTTGCAAACAAACCATAAATTCTATTGCAGCAATATACAATCCGGGGATGAAAGCAAGGCAAATACAGGAATATCAAAAATATAGCAGATGGAAAACCAGTCCAAGCCAGGGTGGAGTCCAGGCGTTAATGGATAAAGCCAAATCGGCAACTTATGGATAACCTGTTGATTTTTGTAGTTTTAGCTTACTCTTCTGAAGTCCTTAAACTCTGAGACCGAATACAAAGTAATCGCAGGTATCGAACAAGTCTTAATGCTAGGTTTAAATACCCCGCCTCAGCTCAGGATTGGAAAATGAGGAAGCCCTCTGGTTCTGCATCTCAAAGATAGGACTGGCTGAGCAGACCCATCCAGAGTTTGACAGGTTGCCATAACTGTGAGCAGTGCTGGACTGAAGGGAAAGCAAATAGAGCCCCTTTAAGAATCAATGCCTGCTCCTGCCTCTATCGGCACAATTTTGCTGTATGAGCCCCACATATGCATGAATAGCCTTTATAAAGGCTATTCAGGCACCACTAATGTTGTTTTAACAGCCACAAGATCTGCTTTCTCTGAAATGTTGGCATGTGGAGTTACAAGTTCAGAGCTCAGGAAGTATTTGTGAAGCTTTTCTTACTCTGCCCCTTCTCACCTCTCAGTGCTTTCTCTCATCCCAAGCAGGGAAAACTGAGCACTTCTGGGATCCATTCAAGTCTATGGGGCTTCACATCCGTGCTAATCCAATGATCTAGTGCAGAACAGGGCCTAGGTCCTATAAGGATTCATGAGCATAGACAAATTTTCATAATTGGTTTGTTACTTTGGGATAACAATCTTAATATTTATAGTATAAATAGCACATAACATATGGGACTTGTATGTCTTTAGATTTTTGCACTTTTTTTTTTTTTTTCCCCCAGGGCTCTTCTTCTTGTCCAGACCTTCCATTGTGTCTAGGCACGTTTCCTCGGTGTATTCAGCCCTTCTCTCCGTAGACAAGAGCAGACCTGCTTGAAGTAGAACATCTGAGCTCAGCATACCTATGGACATCAGTCCTCATATACACAGCGTCCCTACTCCCACAGAGTGAGAGACTTCATATAACCTCCCTTGGTATTTTTGAGAAATCAATATACCGCCTAGTGTCTTCCCGATCTTCCTTTTTTTTTCTGCTAAGTAATTTGCAGCAGTTTTTCCTTTTTCTTCAGTCTTCCTGAAATAATGGCTGAAATGACCAGTAAAAGCTGGTGACTACCCTGTCCTGACTTACAGCGTACCTATGTAAATTTGCCATTTCGGAGTCTAGGTAAGTAGTGTGCAATCTTACAAATGTTCCACACTGTCAAATCCGGGCCCGAAAACTTGGTCCATGTACGGGCCAGAATTAGTGGCCCAAACTCAGTTCACCTGAACTAAACTTGGCCTGTCCGTTCAGCTCAACTGGTAAAACGAATCACTAAGAACCAAGTTTTCTAACAAATTTCGGCAATGTGAAACATCCCTATGGGAACCTGAGAACCAGCATGGACAGAAAGATGGATGGAACGAAGATCTGTAGGATACGAAGACAATAGACCATAGAAGTCAATTAAAAAAAAAAACCAGACCATAGTTGAAGACTATCTGGAGCGTTGAGAGCCATCGGCCAAGTGTGCATGTTCAATGCTATGGATTACATTGGAAAACTGCTCAATTTCAAATTTGGCTCTCCCCAAAAGTGAGGGGTTGGCATTTTGTTCTCAAGGGATGTAAGATGGTGCCAGAGCCCTGCAGCCCTCTCTACTGAGGACACACAAGATGAGCAGATCTGAGCATGCATGTATATGGGGAGTCAAGTGGAATAAATGTTGGTCAAATGTATATTGAAGTGTATGGCCAGCTTATAGATGGTGACTGTGTATTGTACATGATATATATGATCTATATACAATATTAACAGCACATGTGGCTTCACCTAGAATTCAAGATGACCCATCACCAGGGGTGAAAAGCCCAATGATATTTATCGCCCTATAGCCGCCATCCCCTTGGGTGTATTGTTTTGTTAAAGAACTCTGACAATGCTGATATAATTTAGGGCCTATTAACCAAGTGGGATGTCACACTGTGGCTTCTCTTGGGTGGGGTCTGTGAGCTGTAGGTCATAGTGCTACCACCCACTTGGCTAATTTACTCACATTAAAAGGGACTTATATCTTTGGAATAGCTAAACAAATCTGAATTATAGCTGAAACAGCAAAAAAAAAAAAAAAAAATGCTCAGGGGGTTAATGTATTTGGACTGGTGACAGGTCTTTTTAACGTGATCCTATCATTAAAACTCAATTTTTTGTTTCTGCCTACCACGTAGGAATGGCCTTAAAGGCTATTCTTCTCCTACCTTTAGATGTCTTCTCTGCGCTGCCGTTCAGTATATAATCTGTTTTTTTTTTCAGTATGCAAATGAGTTCTCGCAGCACTGGGGGGCGTCCCCAATGCTGCAACAGAACTCTCCAGTGACGCCTCCATCTTCAGGAACAGGTCTTCTTCCAGTGGTGTCTTCTAACTTCTAGGCCTAGGGCAAAGCTGACTGTAAATGCCTGTCGGCCACAAGAGAATGGCGGCTTGCACAGTATTGTAAGCGGCCATTTTCTTGTGGATGGCAAGCATGTGCGGTTGGCTCCCCGAGGCCTAGAAGTTTGAAGCCAACCCCCGGAAGAAGACGCGAAGAAGACTTCCTCTGGAAGATGGAGGTGGCGCTGGAGAGTTCTCTTGCAGCAGTGGGGATGCCCCCAGTGCTGATTGAGCGCTGAGGACCACCCCCAGTGCTGCAAGAGAACTCATTTGCATATTGACAAAAACCAGATTGTATACGAACAGTGGCTCAGAGAAGACTTCTAAAGGTAGGAGAATAGCCTTTCTCAGAAAAAATTGAGTTTTAATGATAGGATCCCTTTTAGTCTATCGCACCACATAGCAGGCCACAGCAAAAAAGCGCTGCTGGAAAAACTGCGGTGTATACATGTTGCGTTCTCAAAACTCTTCTTCCCCCCCCTTTCAACTCTTTTCAGGTTTTTTTTTTTTTTTTTTTTTTTTTTTTTTTTTTTTTATGTAGATTGTGAGCCCCACATAGAGCTCACAATGTACATTTTTCCCTATCAGTATGTCTTTGGAATATGGGATGGAAATCCATGCAAACACGGGGAGAACATACAAACTCCTTGCAGATGTTTTTTTTTTTTGCCCTTGGTGGGATTTGAACACCAGGACTCCAGTGCTGCAAGGCTGCAGTGCTAACCACTCAGCCACCGTGTGGCCCCTTACTCTTTTCACAGTTTTCCTCTGTGGTCTTTGGCTTCAACTATACCCATTGTGAAACCGCAGCATGTAAATTATACCTATAGAAAGCTGGTGGTTTCCAAAAACGTAACGTTTTGGAAATCGCAGCGTTTCCGCTGCACGTATTTCTGTCCATGGTTTTAGGTGCTAGTGCAGTTCATCTCTAGGAATGGGCTGCAGCACCAGGCTCTGCACATAAACAGACATGGTATCCTTTCTGGAATAAAAGCAGAGCCTGTTTTTAACCCTGGCATATATTGGGCTCTGTTCACGTGTCACTTATGGGGCCCGGACAGAAGAAGCTATTTAGGGACACTTGACTGCCTTGCCCTGCCCTATTCCCGCTCCCTTGTTTGAGCTGATTAATAATATAAAGTCAGCATCATTCCTTACTCCTGGGAAGTTGCCTTGAAGACACACATCAGAAACCTATTAGTAAAAGCCCCCCACCGCCGCGTCCAGCGGGGCTTCTTCGCTGCGCTTTCAAAGTCATGTTGTAACAGAGTAGCCTTGTCTATTTTCATAACCCTTACAAGCCCCGGTATTTTTTTTATACTTCTAATTCTGGGAACAAGGCAGGACGTTACATTTTTTTGAGATCTCCGGATTGTCCACCTTTTTCCCCTGTAACGGACAGATTGGCGCACACGGTGTCCGAAGGAGTTAAGACCGGGATCAACGTCCATGTTTAAATTCAGCTCACTGGTGAAGGGGCTGCAGACTCTGAGCTTTTGTTACTGGTCGGCTTCTCACCGCTGGAAGGGTTTACATGCACTTTTCATGCAGCTTGTTTAAAATCCGCACACGTCGCCTTTTTGTTGCTTTGGAGACTTTTGATGAGCAGGAGCAGCGATTGTACGCCGATGACGGCTCGGAATACGTTGTCACTAGCAGAGAACAGTATAGGTTTTTCAGGCGTGTGTATTCCTACTCGTAGAGTTCAAGGAAATTGTATAGCGGCTCTGTTTTTAATTCAATGGTATGGTAGGGCTGGCAGATTTAAAAAAAAAAAAAAAAAAAAAAAAATTACCATGTTGTATACAAATACGGTTCGCGATTTTTAGAGTTTAGACGTACTCCCTTATTTCTAGAAATGGTTTTCTGCATTTTTTTTTTTTCCATGTGTACTTGAACTTGATGGCATGGGCTGAAGAGGGGAGGGCAAAATGGACTCGTTTAACCCTCTCCTCTCTGCACACGTTAGGGCTCTTCCTCTACGAACAAAATGGACAGATTTGATTGTGGAAAGGGTCAGAATCTGAGAAATATTTGTGTAGGAATTTTTTTTTTGCAGTTTTAAAAGGAACCTGTGACCTAACACAAAAAGCTGAGCAAGTTGATATATGGAGGGGGCATTATCGATCTCTGTATTGGTTTCCTTCTATACCATCTTGGTGCAAGGTTCTGTCTTGCACCAAAACCACCATTCTCTGCCTTGCTCCCCACATTGTGCAAATGTTAGGGGGGAGGTGTCAATGGACAGTCCGGGGTGGGGACGCCCTGGCCAGCATACCGTATATACTCGAGTAGAAGCAGAGACCCCTAATTTTACCACAAAATACTGGGAAAACTTATTGACTCGAGTATAAGCCGAGGGGGGAGAAATCCACCATTGCATATAGTCTGGTCATGTGCATTGCAGCTTAGTAACTCCATGGGGATCATAGTAATAGCAATGCACCAAAGGAACTCCCCCTTCCAGGTCCTTCCAATTTTCTGTGCTCCGTGGACCCTGACTCGTGTATAAGCCGAGGAGAGCTTTTTCAGCATGAAAAATGTGCTGAAACAGTCGGCTTATACTCGAGTGTATATATATGGTATTCACTATAACTCATGCCAGTTTTCTGCAGTGAACTGTAATGGAAAGATATGGCAGCTCCTAACTAGTATAGACTTTCCTTCTGGCACTGGGATGTGCGGAGCCTCTTCATACATCACTTGTTTCCTGCACCAGCTGGGACCTTTATTAAGACTGGCATAAGAAACTTCAGGCTTAAAAAATGTATGTGGGAAAAATTCAATATAAGGCTATGTTCACATCTACATGGAATGCTATGCTAGGAGCATCCATCCATTACAGTATCTGGGAAAATTTGAGGGGGGATTCAACGTCCAAAAAATGGAAGCCCAATGGACTCCGTTAAAGACAAAGGATCTCTTGGGTTCCATAGGTGTCCATCATTTTGAACATCTGATGCTGCTTTTATTCGGTTCCTTTAACATAATAGAAGACAATGCAAATGTGATAGGAGCCATTCTGAGCATACAGAAGCACTTTAGCAAATTTATTTTTATTCTCTGGTCCATTAGAAAGCTTCACTACAATTTACATTATATATCGATCTACTCATTGGTGACTGAGTCTTCCACTTCCGTCAGGTCCTCAGCTGTGTCCAGCGATAAGCCACCAATGACCAATTTATCCAACCACTTGCACCTATTTTCTTTTAATTGAAATACAGTATGTTCAGCATAAAAAAAAATAAAAAAAAAAATACCTGACCGCTGTGGAATCGGAGTTGTCTTGTGTGGGCAGGAAGAGGGCCAACCTGTTAGTCTCCTAGGAATGGATAGAAAAACTGTCTCCCTGTCCGCACATGAAACATTATCTGGAGTCAGGCTGGGTTCACAGTTGCATCAGAGACTGTTGGAGAGAGCGCTGAAAAAACGTTGAATTTTTCAGTTTTGAAATGGAGGACCTCGGCAGACCCCGTTATAGTCAATAGGGTCTGTGTATAACTGCTATGGTAGTGGTGGGGTTCTCCATTGTTCAGAGAACCCAAGAGCCCGGTGCTAGTGTCAACCTAGCGGCTGTTGGAATTTTTGAGCATTAAATGAATGTCAGGACCTCTGTTACTCTTATTCTATATTATAGTGCCAGAATCTGAGCTGAATGAAAGATTATCAGGTACTCCGGTGGGTCAGGCCAACCATGGTCAGGGCTTCCCAATAAAAACACATGCAGGCATTACAGGCTATTGCAGTTGCCATACTAGCAATATCCCTGGTATAACTACAAGATCAGGGGCGACTGTCCTACAGTGATATATTCAACTAGATACAATGGGCAACTAAAATTTGGTATGATCTGTATTAAATGGTCCCCATCCCAGATTGTTGGTACGCCATTTTGGACCATCACATCGCATGCACTTAGTGGATTAAATGTATCAAAAAATGGCAAGTTTGTACTAACCCTCCATATTGCATCTAGACCTTTCACTGCGAAGATTGTACTAAAGTGAGACTTAACCAGTTTCCATGTAAACCTATCCATTAGAAGAAATTTATAATGAAGAGAAATGAAACTCGAAAAACAAAACCTCGTCTTACATTACATCTTATCAAGGCCGCTAAAAAGCATTTTCCTAGATATGACATTTATTGGTCATGTAGAGAAAATGGATCTTCATTTTCTATAGATAGCGGTGTAACTTTATGTACGGTATTATACGCGTCACAATGATGTAGTGTCATAAATCCATCTACAACCTTATTATATTGAGTCTGTTGAGGCCAAAATGCCTCCTATAGGGGCTTTAATGGGAGCAGGAACTTACCTTTGTGGCCACAAGCTGATGAGGTGTGGCAGAGAATATAATCTTTATATGGCAAGTGCCCTGTGGGCGGGGCTGACCCATAGACAGCTGCAAATACTGTAGTTATTCTCCGAAATCTCAGCCCAACAGGCAAATGGCGCCTTCGTCAAAGCGATCTATTGGCAAATTTCTCAAATGTGGCTCCGCCCTTGTTGCACTTGACAGCTGACTCTCTGCATGGCTGGATCCGTTATTTCTATTCCTATTAAATCTCCTTACGTGGCGCAATTATTGGTTTGGGGTGGTATTTTAAATCTAGACTCCCTTTATATTATGACTGTGATAGACTAATGCAAAGTTATGGAAAAATGAGGAGTTTACAATATTCTAAGGAGAGAAAAAAAATTTAATTTTTTTTTTTTTTTTTTGAGGATTGAGTTTAATCCTGTTCTTTAGAAAATCCATTTGAGCAGATATCAATGAATCTGAATGGCCTCCATTGGTTTGCCTTCGGGCTTTCAGGATTTTGTGATTGGGAGGTGGGAGAATAACACTGCAAACTGTGCCATTCATCCTGCCTAGAAAACCACAAATTAAATATGAGATGCCAAAATTGACTGGAGATTTTTAAACCTCGTGACATCCCTTTCGATGTTAATGAAAACTAAGAATTTTTTTAATAAGAAATATCACAAATGGAATTTTCCAATGATTCCCCCCCCCCCCCCTCCCAAAAAAAAAAAATCTAAAAATCCTTGGAGAAACGGAAAAGAATTACTCATGGGTAGAGATGAGCGAACAGTAAAATGTTCGAGATTCGTTTCGAGTAGCCCCTCAATATTCACCTACTTGAATATCGAACCCTATTATAGTCTATGGGGGGAAAATGCTAGTCTCAGGGGTAGGCAACGTTCGATCAAATTATACTTACCATGTCCACGTGTGAGTCGGGCTGGATCCTCCAAGAAGTCTTCTCCGTGCGGCGTCCTCCGGCTCTGACTTCACTCTGCCAGGCATCGGGCCTGGGCAGAGCTGACTGCGCATGTCCGCACTACAAGCATCGCTATATTGTCCCATTGACTTGGAGTGTAGTCTGAATAGTATCTGGAAAGTGCAGAAGAGATTTTATGGATTGAGCCTGACTGAATGTTAGAAATTTTTCTTTTTTTTTTCTTCTTTGGTTGAGATGGGCAGGTTCCATTGCCAACTGTCAAATTCGAAGACTGTGTATTGAATCTGCAAATCAATTCTTATCTCCACTTGGTAGCGTCTTTATGGTTCCTTTGCTCTTCCTATTCCATTGAGATTCCAATTTTCCTTTAGTCTTGACTTGCAGACCACACAATTGTTCAAAAAACATAACCTTACCCTTACGAATCAGCAAATTGTGTGGGAGTTTTTGAATCTGGGTGACTTGAATAAATTCCTTGACAATCTTTTCAAGGCCATGCTTGAGATGTTCATTGTCTATATTTTTCCACCATAATGCAGATACTGTAATTCTTGAGAACAATGTGCTTGACTCATAGTACTATTCATTGACACTGGCAATGGTCACACCTTGACGCACTTTGTACATGCTACTGAGCAGTTCTCCTCCTGAAACCTCAACAGTTACTTATCTTGTAAAGGCTCTTGTTAAAACCGTGTTTTCTCTGAAATACCACATCATTTTAGAGTAAAACCATAATTAATTTGTGGTGGGGGGAGCATAAAACTGGCAATTTCACTTTTAAAACCACTAGCAAATTTTCTTGCAGTACCACTCCTAACCACATGGTTTGCTGTTAAGAAATGTCTAAAATGGACTGGCAGCTCTACAGCTCCATCCAGTGACCAGTTTTGTGCTGTAACTTAATTTCCTTATTTCTCTACCTACACCAGCTTTGATAGGCATGCACCAACAGTCCATCCCAGTAGGAATTTTTGCTGTAGTTTCCACAATATCCAAGCAATCGGTGCAGTTTAGTTTTGGTGCTTTATAACCTAACTGTACAGGTAGGTGATGTCAGGCAGGAGCAGACATGACAGTTCTTATACTCGGCCTCTTGTTGGTACTCAGCCACGCCCCTTTGCCTGCTCTTGCCTGACACCACCCCCTTGACATTGGTCTATTCTAGCATATTGGGTATTGTAAAGAACAGGCGACAGGAGCTAGAGGGAAGGTTTTCACTGTGCTGGAATCGCTGAAGCGGCACCTATTAAAGGAG
The DNA here is from genome assembly GCF_031893055.1 of Leptodactylus fuscus. Classification (NCBI taxonomy): domain Eukaryota; kingdom Metazoa; phylum Chordata; class Amphibia; order Anura; family Leptodactylidae; genus Leptodactylus; species Leptodactylus fuscus. The sequence continues at coordinate 14,675,215 of NC_134266.1, forward strand.
GCGAAGAACTGGAGTCATTGGGGTGGCGAAAGGTCTTCTTTAATTAGAATAAGATGACAGTTCTCCTGCAGTTATACAGAAAATTCTGCAGCCGGAGAAGGAGGAAGTGAAGTGGGACGTGTGAAGTGGGTATGGGCTAGCCGGACATGGCAATAGAGGCTGTAAAAATCTGAGTTCTAACCAAAAGACATTATAAAGAATGTATGCAACTGATAGCCATGTGTTAATGTAAAATATTCCTAAATTGCACTGAAATGGTTTGTGAAACCTAGCCCCTTGGTACTGTCCCCTTGCACTTTATGGTTTTGAAAGGCTTGACTGATTTTTCAAGGGTACCGTATATTCTCGAGTATAAGCCGAATATTTCAGCACAGTTTTTGTGCTGAAAAAGCCCCCCCCCGGTCTACTAAATATAGGGGATCTGCAGTGCTCCTGTTCCGTCGGGAAGGAGTTAATAGGAGCACTGCAGATCCCCTACATTCAGTCAGGCTCAATTTCAAATAGGGGGAGAAACCCCGGTCCTCAAGGTCACGGAAGGGGCAGACAGACAACCAAAACACCCCCTCCCCTTCCCCAGCATCTCCTGCACCCAAAAACGGACCATTTTAATTTTTGAAATTTTCCAGCAGCTGCTGCCTTTACCCCGAACCCCCCCCCCCCCCCTCGGCTTATACTCGAGTCAATAAGTTTTCCCAGATTTTTGTGTTAAATTTAGGGGCCTCGGCTTATATTCGGGACGGCTTATACTCAAGTATATACGGTACTTAAAATCTTAAACAAGATGAGAGCAAATGCCCAGTGCCAGGTCATGTCCAATAGCTTCCAAGAGATAGGAATAGAATACCAGGTTCTGTGGCAGATCAGACCTACCGAGACCAGTGCCAGATTCCACATAAATTAAGGATTGGAGCACGTAGGGGGATAAAGTGCCAGTTCGAGACCTTGACAATTGGGGTTGAACATGGTTCCATTTATTAGTATTATCATTGATTCCCAAATTTTAAGCCATCAAGGTAATCTGTAGGCAAGACTAAAATTAGTGGAACTCCTAGGTCTGTTTGACCTAACAACAATATCCAGACTGGTTTGCCTGGACCCTCTGTATTTAGGGGCAGGAGGTGTTAGTCCTATTTATTATATAGGACTGTCATTTGTGTTTCTATGTGACTATAGGGCAGAATATTGAGAGAAGTGGTGCTACGTTCCCAACTATGCATATAATAATTCAGATTATGGCAATGGGGAGAAGTGGTAGCTCACATACATAAATATGGTGACCAGTCCAAATGACATTGGCATACGTTAAAGCAAGTACAAATGCATTTCCACTTCCTAAGTTCTGCTTTGTAGTCCAAAAATAATGGAGCTTCAATACACTCTCAGTACACATGCAATCTCGGCCAAGGGTGGTGGTGGCAAAATACATCTGCCAGACACCTCTGGTACCTACTTACCTCCCTAGAGGAACAAGCTGCCCAATCCTTCCTTCCCAACATCTGACAGCCAGGAGGCCAACTTATCTAATGTTTATGGTGGCCTTAAAGGAGTTCGGTGGGAAGAAAAACATCTGGTAGTGGAGTCTTCATCACATCACCAACCTTGCCCTACTGTTAGGAGTAAGCGGATGTGATGAAGAGTCATGGTGTCAGGAGAGCAGACTGAAAGATGTCCAGTCCCCAGGTTGTGCTAGGAAAAGCTGGAAATTGTTGCAGTGAGGCACTGGTATCTAGCTAAATTATATATTGTAATGGTTCAGTATTTACTCTGCAGGATTTTTTCCTTCCAAGTCTCAAATATGTATTGAAATTGTATCATGAGAAATTGGAGTCCTTAAAGGGATCCTATCTCTTAAACACTTTTTTTTTTTTTTTTTTTTTTTTTTTTTTTCTTCTCCCGAACATGTCGGAATAGCCATAAGTCTATTTGTCTCTTACCTTTCCTTGTCTTCTCTGCGCCGCCATTCGCCTGTAATCCCAGTTTTTCTCTGTATGTAAATGAGTGCTCTTGCAGCACTGGGGGCATCCCCAATGCTGCCAGAGAATTCTCCAGCGCCGCCTCCATCTTCTTCTGCAACGAGGTCTTCACTGCGTCTTTTTCCGTTGGTGTCTTCTAACTTCTAGGCCTAGGGTAAGCCGACTGCGCATGCCCGCCGGCCACGAGAAAATGGCCACTTACAATACTGTGGAAGCGGGCATTTTTCTTGTGGCTGGCAGGCATGAGCAGTCAGCTTGCCCTAAGCCCAGACGTTAAACGATGCCACTGGAAGAAGACGCGGTGAAGACCTCATAGCAGAAGAAGATGGAGGCGGTGCTGGAGAGCTCTCTGGCAGTATTGGGGACACCCCCAGTGCTGCGAGTGCTCATTTACATACCGAGAAACTGGGATTGCAGGCGAACAGCAGCGCAGAGAAGATAAGGAAAGGTAAGAGACAAATAGCCTTTCTTAAGACTATTTTGACGTGTTAGGGAGAAAAGTGTTTAAAAGATAAGATCCCTTTAAAAAAAAAAATCATGGAAAGGTAAGGGCGGACACTTGAGTATGATGATACATGTACAATATCTTTGTACAGAGGTGTTCATTGCTTTTACTCGAATTTGGTCATTTAGAACTTTAATTTATTATGAAACCAATTAAATAAAATATTGCACCATGCTTTCTTTTAAGGGTTTTCCTAGCAATTCACATCACAATCACCGGGTACCTGTGAATACAGATACAGGATAGACCTCTTAAGACAGATTATCCTAAAATGTTGTCTTGAAAAGCTGATCATCTTATGAAACACATGTGGACACTTCTTGCCGGAGGAAGGTTAAAGGAGGATACATCTGTAAGTTATGAAGGACGATTAGTAACAGGTTACAGGGCAGCTCTACTTTAGATAGGATTCCTTAAAGGGGTTTTCCATTAAGTGCATTGTGATTAATCTGTCATTAATATATGATGGTGGGGTCTCGAGAAGGACCACCACTGATCAGCTATTTTCAGACTGCAGGGCTCACGAGATGACTTCATGATTGTCACAAGGTGCAACAGATCAATTCTATTCAAGTGAATGAAGCTGCGCTGTAATACAAAGTACAGTGCACCCAATAACATATTAATTGATTATCCTTAGGGTAGGTTATCAAGAAGTCCCATGAAACTCCTAAACAATGTATTTGCAGTTGTCGTTCTTCTAAGGTCTTACAAGTTGTTCCTCCTCCACTTGCTTATTTCTTGGTCATGTTATGCTTAAACGGGTTTTATTAAAGATTTTTCAATATAATACAAAACGAACAACAAAAATGAAGTCGAGCAACAATGAAGAAGCATATAAATCCGCGGGCTGGGAGGACAAAAAGACCCCCCTCCGCACAAACCAAATATAGCCCAACAAGAAAAGAAAAAAGGGAAAAGGAATAGACAAGAAACAAACAAACAAACACAAGACGAAGACTAAAAACCACAACGAAAGCAAAAGAAGGAAAGAAGAAAAGGAGAAGAAAACAGACGGCCATGTCACACTCATGCGAAGGCAGTAGAGAAGGCAGACGATTCCTGGAACATAACCCAGGGACGCCAACGAAGTTCAAACTTGGAATAGTCAGGGGAATCTTCCGCCACCAAGGTCTCCATCCGCTGAATAAGAAGGAACTCCTGGAGGAACTCAATCAAGGAGGGAGGGGTAGGGCTGCGCCAGTGTCTTGGGAATGCTGTCCTGGCGGCCACAAGAAAGTGCCCCAGGAGGTCCTTCTTAATCTCCGACAGCTTACCAGGGATAACCGACAGAAGTGCCAGCTGAGGAGAGACAGTCACCGAGCGCCCACTGACCCTGGAAAACAAAGAAAATACCGCGTCCCAAAAGGGGCGCAGAACGTCACAGTCCCACCATATGTGCAACATAGTACCCCTAGCGGAGCCACAGCGCCAACATAAGTCCGGAACAGCGGGAAAAATCCTATGGAGAAGCACTGGACACCTATACCACCGGGACAGAATCTTATAATTCCTCTCCTGAGCGCTACACGGGAGGGCCAGCTTGTGAGAAAGCAAAAAGGACCGGTCCCAATCCGCAGATGACAAACCCACAGGAAGGTCGGCATTCCAAGCGGCGACGTAGGGAGGGAGTTCCGCAGTGACATCCGAGAGGAGAACATCATACAGTAGCGAAAGGGTGCGAGGGGGGGGGGGGGGGGGTCTGACGCCCAATATAGGATTCTAGGGCTAATGGAGGAGAAGAGAGGCGAGGAGTAAGCGAAAACTGCTTCAGAAAGGACTGGAGTTGAGCGTACTCCAACCACGAGAGGCGCAGGTCAGGATGAGAACTACACAGCTGGGCGAAAGGAAGGAGCGGAGAATCACCCGCCACCTCCTGGAGACAAGTATAATCCACTCGGTCCCAGCAGAGGAACCGGTCAACCGAGCAACCAGGAGGGAACATAGGGTTGTCGAAGAGGGGAGTTAAGGGGCCCGGAACACGGGCCAAGCGGCCAGAAGAACATACCAGATCCCATACTTTCAGAAAATGCGAAGGGAGAACGTAGAGGCCGGGGGATTTAGGACGAAAGTGCGGAGGGATCCACGGCCAAGAGGATGGCGAAGACTAAATCAGATCGAATTCGATGGAAACCCACTGCTTATCATGGCGACGGAACTGCCAATCGAACAGACGAAGCAAAACCGAGGCACGATAGTAAAGGCGCACATCCGGGAGACCAACGCCACCCCTATATTTACGCCGGACAAGAGTACTGAACCCAAGTCTGCTCAGAGAGGAACCCCACACAAACTTCCCAAACAATGACTGCACCCTGGCTAAGAAAACGCGTGGGAGAGGGATGGGCAAGGCCTGGAATAGGTACAGGAACTGAGGGAGGACATCCATCTTAAGGGCATGAATGCGGCTAAACCAAGAGGGGAGACGAGCTCCATAAGAACGTAGATCAGAGGTAATAGTATCCAAAAGCGGGAGATAATTAAGTTGGAACAGGGAAGCAGGATCAGGAGAAATGCGGCCCCCAAGTATTTGAAGGAGAAGGATTGCCACCGAAACGGGAAAGACCGAGTCAGGAACTCAGCCTCAGAAGGGGGAAGTGAGACATTAAGAGCCTCACTCTTAGATAAATTGACCTTAAAATTGCTAAGGGCACCAAAGCGGGAGAATTTTCTTGGTCATGTTAGATGTTACATGCCTATAATAAGATTAACCAGCCAATTTCACGTCATGTAATCACATCAGTACAATGGATCTAACACATATATAGCAGCATAGTGTTTGCTGTGGTCGGATGTGTACATAAGAAGGAATAGTATGCGGCACAATAGGTCTTTGAATTCATGGAACAGATATTTCATTGTATTAGTCTTCTGGTGGAAGATACAACATGGCGGCGTTATTGCCTCTGATAGCATTTCATTCTGGACCTCTGTACATGGTCACTACTGCCCCCCAGAATGTAGAGGATGAAGGGAATTAGAAATGGTTGGTTTTATGGTTCAGGCCGGTGTAATCCTGCTAGAAGTGGACCGTATATGTTCTTCCAATGACTAGGCGCTCAATACTCCATACCCAAGTGTTCTCCATCGCTTAGGGCCCATGTGAAGCAGGTAAGGCATCGGTTTATGGTTGTCCTAGAAAGGATTGGTAATCACATGATGGAAGCGGGTGACTTAAGACTTATCCAGTCTTTGGTGTTCCATATTTAATTTTTTTAGACCTGTAGATATGAGTAAACTCTACAATGCTCCAGACTCGTCAAAGTTGGTCTTCACATGCTGTTGTCGAACCCCCAGAAAAGTTTTTGATATTAATTTTATTGAAATAAGAAATGACTAATCCTATTTGACCTCTAAATTTTATAATGGCTTTGGATGTTGGCACCGTTCCCTTTATCTATCCTTTATCACATCTAATCGCAGTAGCGCCCTTTCTGTCTAGATGAGATCTTGATAACTTCTGATCTCTTAAAATAAGCTATAACAATGCTTGGTGCAGATCTGGGTTTAGAATACTCCCCTACAATAGTAAATGTTTGGAGGGGGGGGATCTATACAATGTGATATAAGGTTATATGATAGAGGAGCTGAGCTCTGTGATATATAGGTTATATGATAGAGGAGAGAAGCTGAGCTCTGTGATATATAGGGTTATATGATAGAGAGAAGCTGAGCTCTGTGATATATAGGGTTATATGATGGAGGAGAGAAGCTGAGCTCTGTGATATATAGGGTTATATGATAGAGGGGAGAAGCTGAGCTCTGTGATATATAGGGTTATATGATAGAGGAGAGAAGCTGAGCTCTGTGATATATAGGGTTATATGATAGAGGAGAGAAGCTGAGCTCTGTGATATATAGGGTTATATGATGCAGGGAGAGAAAATGAGCTGTGATATATAGGGTTATATGATAGAGAGAAGCTGTTTTTTCTGCCGGTCACTAGGTTTCCCTCCTTTCTAACTTGCAGTTCACACTGTTACTAGGAAAGGTCTGACTTAGAAAACAACAAACTCAATGAACATGGAGTGGAAGGGGAGTCATGTCTTTATGTTCAGACTGCAGGTTTGAGACATTTGCTCTGCTTGCTGCCTTTGAGCTGCTCAGAGAGGAGTCTGCAGCTTCTCACCGCTTACACTGGAGATGGTCTGTCTGACTTGCTACTTGTGTTATTGCATATACAGTATATTGCTGCTCAGACCAGTGTCCCTGGATCTCCTATATCTTGTTCCCTTGGGCTTTTCTCGGTTACTAAATCTGTACTTTTGTGTTGCAGCCATGATTGGGCCCTTAGCAGCAGAAAAACTAATAGGACACCATGTATGAAGGCTTATACAGCCGGGACCATTTTGCCATAAGACTTTTAAGAAAAAAATGCTTAAAAAGGAGTTTGCAGTGCAGAGATCACTTTTCAGTTGCCATCTCCATAGGCAGTATGGCAATAAAGTATCACCTGTACATAGCACAGGATTCACAATGGGTGATGTGACTTCCCTGCACAGGTCATAAAGCATGCCCACAATAATCTCCCATTAAGTCACTGGATCATCTGCAAACTTTCTACGGTCCATTGGCTACTATAAAGATCTGACTTGTGTTAACTGCAGTCGGTCAAGATGGCCGCCTCAATCTTGTACAATAAATATAATAAAAAATTTAAAATCAAATTAGTAAAGATTTATTGGGATCTGGTCTTAAACTTAGTAAAAAATCTTTAGGCGCTCAATCCCTTTAAAAGTAAACTAAACTTTCTGCACATTCTATCCTATAGGTCTGGTAACACTACGGGGGTATCTCACTTAGTTCGCCCGCGCCGCTTCCTTTGTAGGTCACAGTATCTGTTTATTTCCAGATTCCGAAGAAGAATCCTCGCTACTTAGTTAAAATTCCAAGAACATGTAATCCTTCTTAAAACTGCCTGTGGAAGGAACATCTGAGCGTTGAGAATAGGCCAGTAATTCTAATCCTAGATCTCACAAAGCATTCTTCCCCTCGACTCTGTGTAGGAAGCCAGCGATGGACTGATAATAAAAGTTCTATAAATGCCTTTTCTGAAGACAATTGTTTATCAAGAAAGATATGTCTCCAAATCTAGAATAATATCGGTAATCTGTATCGGTGATGCTCCAGACCGTTCTCTGACCCGAATTAACTCCAACTAAACTTTTATTTCAGATCAAAATAACAGGAAAAACATCTCGGACATTTTGAGTTCGCCTTCTAGAATATCTCGTGAAGAACTTTCCACCATGTCTGGGTACCATAGAGAAATCCTTCAGACTCTACGATGAGGTATAGTAAGATGATTTCTGGAAATTGGTTTTTGGTTTGTCATTATTTTGGCATCCGTATCTTGTCTCAACACTCGATTCTTCTAAGGTTAGAACCCTGCGCTAGTGGAAGTCGTTTTAAGTAGTTTGAGGAGGGGTTTAGGTGTTGCTAAAGAATATGGATGTAAAATATATTGAGCTCTTGCTACCAGTAAGGCTCCATTCCCATGGAGTAACGCGACGCACAGTCAGACACTTATACACATGTCAGAGTGTGAGCGCTCAAAACAGATCCCATTCACTTCAATGGGTTCCGGCTTACGGGTGCTACATATTGAAATCAATGGGAGGCTTTTTAACCCATTGATTTCAATGTGTAGCGCGCGTGAGCCGGCACCCATTGAAGTGAATGGGATCTGTTTTGAGCGCTGATGCGTGTCTGAATGCACGGCGCGTTACTCCGTAGGAACGGAGCCTTTATGGGACCAGTCACTTAGATGGCAAGAATTGCACAGCATGCAGCATTTTTTGTTTTGTGTCCAATGTGGTTCTGTGAAGGTTTAGCCATCCTATAGTTTACAAACCTTTACAATAAATGCATAATCTATAGGTAGAATACCACATGAGTTGGCGTTTTTTGTTGCAGTCCCTTTGATTCCTAGAAGGGAGTTCTTATTCCACTATCGTTGGTGTCCGCTCAGAAGATCTCCGTTTAAAAAAGACTACTTTCGTAGCGTTATATGTCCGTTGCCCGTAGACCTCAATGTTAGAAAAAGACATTTGCTGTCTGTTTTTTGAAATGGGAGTCCTGAATGTAGGATTTTTTATTTTTTTTTGTCCACTTGAAGAAACAGACATGATTGTAAATGGACACTAAAGAACACAAGATAAAATCCCATTGAAATTAATGGAAATCGCAAACAGACCAACGTTGCTAAAATCTTGTACAAACAATTGCCGTGGACGCCCCATTACTACTCTAGGTACACTGGGGCAGTTTAACTTTACATTGTCTAAAAGTTGGACAGTATTAGTTGTTCTGTCCAACAGTTTTGCTAGCCAAAGACTCTCTTGTGCACCTGTCCAGGCCACCCAAAAAGTGGTTAGTGTCTCAGACTACTATATACATGCTGTGCTTTAGTAGTCTGAAGTTGATGGACCGACAACGTAGAGGGGAGTATCTCAGACTTGTCAAGCACAATACTTGGATTAGTCTAAAAAAAGAGCGGCCATTTTGCAGAAATAGAGGGAATAGGAGGGGCCACGCCGGTAATTTAATGTGTATTGCATTTATTGGAAATTTATTTTGAGCCAGATGGGAACTATAAATCTCGCTGAAACCATTTAGAAGTCGGCAATGTCCTTCAATCTCTTTGGCGCCTGTAAGGCAGTAGTAGTCATGCCCTCAAAAGTGGGATCTGTCGGTGACCCTTATAGGACAATCTTGTTTGCTAGTGGGAACCTAGACTTGGATCCATCATGTTCTTATTGTGATTGGTTAATGGTTTACCTATACTTGGCCTATTCATCAGGAACTTTACAAATACTAAAACTACTTATGGCCTCATTTACTTGGTAGGGTACCTCACAAGTGCCCCAAAGTTTACCAGCTTACCCCTCCCTATGCCCACCACTGCCGTACTAGAACTTCTGCCTAATAAATCGGCGCTAAGAAAATGGGAGGGTCAGGAGACCGGGGGCACTGGCCAGGTGTTGGGATACTTGGTCTCATTTACATACCAATCCAATTAAAAAAGTTACCTATGAACCAAGAGACTTTATTTCACAATGGCTGCTCCCCCCCCCCCCCAAATTTATACATAACCCATCAGTCTCCTACTGTATCAAGTCTCTGTTAAATGGATAGGCACCCACAAAATGTCATCCTAAATTGTAAATCTCTATAGCCCACAAGTCCAGGCTTGCTAGCCAACAGTGGAGGATTTTTTAGGCTTCTTTGCTGATAAAAGGACAAAAAAAAAAAATCGAGGCGGATCCATATATAAATACACAAAAAGGAGCGCCTCTCAATGGAGGCTTTATTTTAATAAGCATCCCCCTGATGGGGATTTGCTGGTTGCCTGGGCATCTTCACCGTTGGTTGGGTTTATTTAAAGAGCTTTTCTCGTCACCTTTGAACTCAAACGATTTCTCCAGATGTACAAAAGGGAACAATGTAGAAAATCTTGCTGCTTCAGCAGAACAGGATCCAGCTGGAAGAGGAACTAGATCTGCAAGTCATTGGTTACAGCTGTGTTTCGATTTACGTGTTGGTTGAAAAAATAAATTAGCAGATTAAATGGCCAGAAAGAGGAGCCTTTGTTTGACGGGAGTGCGAGGCTTCTAAGTGTTTGTTTTTGTTTTTTTTAGACATTGCCCGTATGTTTCATGAGAATTTTCATTGTGAAGGAGCCCCCTTTTTTTTTTTATATCTGAGAGATATAATTAAACTAGGGGGCTTCCCATGCTATGAATGCAGGGGGAACTACAGGACGGTGGTTTAATTTACGAGGCATGAATTATTCCAGGTCATTGTCGAAAATGTGGCACAGCTGATGGAAGAGTTCCCGGGGACGACAGCCATGGGGTGGGGGGAGCCGCACATTCCTCTTGCACTTAAGAGATCATTAGCGTTGAGCGGTGGCATTGTTACGTTGTGTGTTACACTTTTCGGCAGAGGTACGTTACTCGAATAGATCTCGGCACTCTAGTACGTGTGCCGTGTATTCTTTGCCGTTCCGAAGATGCCCCCCACCTCCCAATAGAGGTCTCAGGTGGGGGCTAGCTCATTATTTCAGTCACTGGTGTGCGCTGACAGGTGCAAAAAACAGCTGCTACATCTGTTTTTGATTTAAATGGTTGCTCAACAAAAGTGGCTGCGCTCCCAGAGATCCGGGATACGATTCTCGTCTGCATGGTAAAAAAAAAAAAGATACACTTGTGTTTGGGCTGCTTTGAGCCTTTGTGAATAATATAGGTTGGCGAGGTAATTCTTTTATATACCGTTGTGCAGGTTTCAATCCATTGGTCTCCCTACGAGAGCTAAAAACGAAGCGGGGCCATAGTCATTTCTTATAGTTAAGGATTTCCACCCCGTAATTTGTAGCTTGTAACATTTATGGTCGCAAATACTTGGCCGCTTTAGTGTATTGTCTTGCTATCTTTCCATAAGGATGTATTACATAATCTAGGGTGACCATGTATGGTATTAACAAAAGTTTTAGGAAGATGAAGTATTAACAAAATGAACTAAATCTTATCAATATTTGGTGTGACCTTTGCCCTTTGCCTTCCATCAGTTCTTCTCGGTACTTGCAGACAGTTTTTGGCAGGGCTGGGCAGGGAGGTTGTTCCCGCCATCTTGGAGAACTAAGCCCAGATCTTCTGTGGATGTAGGCTTGCTCCAATCAGTCTCTCTTCATGTCATCCAAGACAGACTGGATGATGTTGAGATCAGGGCTATATCTGTGGGGGCCGGATCTTCACTTCCAGGACTCCTCCTCCAAAGGGCAACGATCACACCAAATATTGATGGGGTTTACATTCCTCCACTCAAAAAAAAATAAAAAAAAAATAAATATATATATATATATATATATATATATATATATATATATATATATATATATATATATATATATATATATATATATATATATATATATCTATCTATATCTATATCCTCCTGAAATTTGTTTTGGGTCATATTAGCTCAAAATACTAATTACATTTGATTCATGCCAAATAAATTGAAAGTTCCCCATTGTCTAGTAACTCTCAATTGTTGACCTTTCAGTGACCGATCTAAACCAGCCAATGACCGCTATAAGCAGATGTCATTGGTTGAGATAGGTGACCTATTTTCAGTGAACAAGTCACTGCCATTTTGAATTTGGACAATTCAAACCAAATTATTTTTTTTTATTTTTATCTTAGAGTATTCTCTAATTACATATGTGAAAATAGGATTTCTACACTAGACGACTCTTTAAACCGTAAATGTGGTCACACAATGCAGTTATGTATATGGAGTACACTTGCTTTTTTAATTTCTTAAAATATCTTTGCACCAACCAGAATTCCATTTTTCTTTTTTTTTTTCTGATCTGAAGTTCCCCTGCGGGCAGAACTTAGCAGCTGCCCAGACAGGAACGCAAAAATGATTAGTTCGTAGGGTTGAGCCGATCTTGAGATTTCAGGATAGTTTTTAAAATCCGAATACCTATCATTTTCCTTTCGAACCCAATCCTGGTCCCAATGCTAGTCAATATGTTTTTTTTTTTTGTTTGTTTTTTTTTTAATTGAATATCGGATTTTAAAAATTATCCTATTCACTAGACAGCATGGAGTCCAAAAATTTAACACTTTAATTGTTAGAATTCACGCTGGGCAGTGATTGAAAAAAAAAAATCCCCCGGCTACTTAGTCCCCTCCCCCCGGTGTCCGCTTACCTGCACAGATCTCTGGTCCGGTCCCCGCTGTTCTTGCCTCGCTGCCCACACCTCCCAGGTTAGTGTTACAGACCTAGGAAGAAGGCGGAGCTTGTGTCTTAGTGTGGGCGGGTACAGGGCGGGGAGACATGTCTCCCCACCCACACTCTCCTAAGCCACAAGCTCCGCCTTCTTCCTAGGTCTGTAACACTAACCTGGGAGGTGAGGGCAGCGAGGCAAGAAGAGGAACGAGAACAGCAGAGACCGGACCAGCAATCTGTGCAGGTAAGTGTTAGCTACTAGAGATGTTAGCTAGTCTCCCATTAGAATGAATGGACTCAGCCGGCGTGCAGGAGGTTAAGCGGCCGGATGCCGGCACAGGCTGTGTGCCGGCTGCATCCATTCGTTCCTATGGGACCTAGCTAACATTGTTAGCTTTTCCCACAATGCTTGGCCAGTAGCAAAGCATTGTGAAGTGACCTCCGACCTCGATCCCACCTAAAAAGATCGGGATCGGAATTCCGATCGTGAAATTTACTCGATTGCCAATCAGAATCCGATCTTTCCCAATCACTCAACCCTACTAGTTTGTATCTACAAGGGATGGTTATCTATGTATACCCTCGTGTCTCGCAGCGTTCCTGCTTTATGGTAGAGCTGTGGTCTGTTCCAAATAGCCTGCTGGTCAATCTCTATCCTTGTATCCAAAAACATAGATCAGCTATACGTAGCCACATTGTCTTATTAAAATCAGATGATGAAATCGATCACCTTTTTCTTATCCGATTTTATTTTGACTGTAGATTTATTTATTTTTTTTCCCCCATTTCCTGCAAATGACTATTGGGGCAGCCATATTGTCTCCACTTGTCTAGCAGCATTTGGCGATATTCTTTGGTGCGTAGCCATGGCCGTTACCAGCAATGGTCTGGAGTTCACTCATTGAGTTGGGGGGGTTACATAAGCCATGACAACATCCATTGCTGCATTCACAACGGAGATGGTCATAGACACATTAACTTGTATTGTAATAGTCTCAGTCCTACAGGTTTGACAAGTATCAGTCTATTAGGCTTAGTGGGTTGAGTGAAAATTGCAGGAGGTTTTTTTTTTTCTGTCCATTGTTCTGGTTTGTAGCAGGACCTGAAGAATGGACTAAATACAGTAAAGGATCTCGAGGGACTAAATTTCCTATGAGTTCCATCAGGTGAGGACACTGCAACAAAGACTAGGACACAGATGTGAACATCGCTTTAGAAAGAAAGTGTCAGCCTGGATATTTCTGCATCGACTGTGTAGAGAAATCTAGATGTACTAAGGCTAAGTTTGGGGGGGGGAGTGGATGTTGAAGAGCTGTGTGTGTGGAGGAAAAAGTGGAAGTAGCAGAGCTGAGTATAGGGGGAAATGTGGATGTATCAGAGCTGGGTATGTGTGAGACATGAAGACAGCAGAGATAAATGTATGAAGGGAGGAAACAAAGTAGCAGAATTATTTTGGGTGGGGGGAAAAAACCTAGGGGTAGTAGAAGTAGGTGAGTGCGGAGAACATGGAGACAGCAGAGCTGTGTTTGGTAGAGAACATGGATGTAGGAGAGCTGTGTGTGTGGAGGGGAAAGTGGAAGTAGCAGAGCTGTGTGTAGGGGGGATGGATGTAGGAGAGCTGTGTGTGTGATGGGAATGTGTGAAGGAAAAAATATGCTTTTCAGCTGTATATACAGCTTAACAGAAGCCAAATCTAGCTGACATTTTTTTGCTTCAGACGGGACTTCGTATGGTAATGGGGAGGGGGGGGGGGGGGTCCTGAATGACCGACCTTTTCACCTGAAATGGGGTCTGTTTCAAAATATTAGGAAACCACTTAAGTATAATGAGAAACTTTTGGTAAATTCAATCCTACAACTCCATTCTCTTTGTAATCTGTGCCAGAAAAATATCCATCTCTTGACTTTTTGTGCGTATTTATAGGTTTCGTTCAATAGTTATATGAAATGTTATAGGATGAAATTTACGATTTAGAACTGGCGCCATTAGGAGGAATAAAGTTTTTATTATCTGGAAATCCTTTGCTGTATAACTAATGTACAGATCTGCTTTGGAAGCCGCCGCCTTTATTATAGTCTTCAATTGCTTTAATGGCCGCTTACACTCATAATGTTATTACTGGAATCGCTCCCTTCAGCTGTGGAAGTCATTCGAAATATTGACCTGCCTATGAACGAGTATAGGCTACACTTTATGGCACGCTGTAATTCCCCTGTTCCGTTCTAATGCTGCGATTTGACACAGGCGTATCACCATTTTTATTACTTGGATCTATACTGAGGGTCATTCGATAGATTACTATCTAGATCAGCACATATATTGATTTATTAATGGGTAGTATTGGTAATATTTTGATTTTATCAACCACTCTATAGCCATACTAGTGCAAAAATAACCAGACACCCTATAGATCGCTAGCACCTCTATAAGGCAATGTTCACATCTGGCTTAAAGTCCTGCAAGTGTGACCTTTTCATAGGGCAAGAAAAAATACCCAATTGACCCAATTCTGGTCATTGGGGGTTCCTTTGGGGCCCATTTTAGCCATTGACAGTTCCATCTTTGTCATCCCATTTTTCTGTTTCTATGACGTACCTAAAGAACAGATTTCCGCCATTGGAAACATTATCTAAAAGGATCTAGGGTGAGAACCACCATTTAGGTGTGTGGAGTCTTAAGCCATGATGGCTTAATAAGACTCCACACCTAAATGGTGGTCTCTCCCTATGGAGTGACGATATCCCCTCAACCCTGTCTAAGCCTCTCACCTCTGCCAGATCAGTCCTTTCTGCGCCAAGCTGATGAGATGCAAATACACCAAAACAGCTGTCCTTGGCTGAGAGACTGTATGTGGTATAATCCCAACATCATTGCAAACAAAGGCCTCTGAGAAGGTCGGCATGATGTTAAAGGGAGCGCCCTCTATTGGATGTCTTGACTGAGACTCTGTCTTCCTAATTACATCATGGGAGATAGACTTGCACATTCTGTCAGCGCCCTCTATTGGTGTGCATACTTGAGGCACTGGAATCCTAATTACATCATGGAAGTCAGATTTGCATATTCTTCCCATAAAAGGATCTAGTGATGGTTATAACACTCATGAAGGCGCTGCCATCTCTAAAACATGACTTGCTCTACACATAGTAACACTCCAGTGACTATGAAAGGTAGTCAAAGCAAATCCAAAATATGCTGATACTAATGCGGTGATCACGATCTAGTACCTATATCCATGTCCAGATTGGTCTCTGCAAAGCACTGCAGGTTAATACTAAAATTGACCTTCCAGTACCATAAATTGTGAGGATGGTGTCACCACAGGTCCTGCAAGCTGCACCAACTGGGCAAAACAATGGAGGCCTGGTGACCTGATTTGGAGGGGGGGGGGGGGAGTGAGAGCAGATATTAGAGAGGCAACAGAGGCATGCTCACAGAAGAGCTAAGGCAGAACAGGTAATGGACGGACTAATCTGAGGTCACATGATAGTTCTGCAGGCAACAGACTTTGAGTTGGCACAGATACCCATGTTAGAAAAAATAGGTCTCACTGTGATTTATGTAATGTATTGAAGCTTAAAGTGGAAAAGGAGACACCATGAGTAGACAACAATTACTGATGGATGGTCTGAGTCATATAATACATAAAAAAAAATAAAAAAAAAAAAAAAAAAAAAAAAAATTAGACAGGGGCCAAGACTGGATAGGGAAGAGTCTAGTCCAAAGGAATGACCACCGGCTCTGAACTTGCAGCCCCACAAGCAGACCTGTCAGAAGAAACCAGTCTTAAGACAAACGCAGAAATAGGCAAACCTTCTACTACAGCTTATACTGTACTTAAAATATTTTAACATGACAAAAGCGAAGATGAGAAAACATTAAGCGTGTTAGTTTAATTTTGGGTTATTTCACATTCTTTTCTCCATTCACATTATCGCTATTTTTAAAATATTGGTTTCCCTTAGAAACTGAATGTCAAAGAGAAGATTGTATAACGGTTTATGTAGAATTTAATGGAACGCTGCTGAATCTGTCTAATGTGAATATTTTGCAGAAAGAATAATGGGTTGAATATATAGAAGTTACAGACAGTGCTGCCGATCCTTTTTGTAAAATGGAGGGAGATGCTTGAAATTTATTAAAGCGAACACACCTCTAATACATTTGGGGCATTTGTGGGTTGGCTGTGAACCAGAAACTGGAATTGATGCCAGATGGAAGCTAATGTGGAGTTCTGCTATAACTTACACCACTTTTCTGGCATATAGTATAACAAATTTGTCAGGCCTTGCTGACCCGGACTCTCTCCCACCCACGACATGCTCACTTATTTGGAGAGTGATGTAAGTGACAAAAATCTGAAGTCCTAAATTTATGGGAAGAATAAGCCAATCTGTCTTCCATGATGTAAATGGGAAGACAGTTCCTCAGTCATGCTGTCCTCAAGGGGGAGCTCCCTTTATCATGTCCGAACGTCCCAGAGGCCTTTGACTTGGTAAAATCCCACATCATTGCAGCAGTCTTCTCAGCCGAGGACAGCTGTTTCGATCTATTTGGATCTCTTCAGCCCGGCGCAGAGTAGACTAACTTGGCAGAGGTGAAAGGCTTCTAGACAGGGTTAAGGGGATATCGTCACTCCTTAGGGAGAGACCACCATGTAGGTGTGTGGCATCTTATTAAGCAATTTGTGCTCCACTGTGAGGGATCATGGGAAGAATATGCAAATCTGTCTTCCGTGATGTAAATAGGAAGACAGTGCCCCACTAGGGGGCGCTCCCTTTAACATCATGCCAGACCTTCCCAGAGGCCTTTGCTGCAATGATGTGGGATTTTACCAAGTCATTCTCTCAGCCGAGGACAGCTGTTTCAATCTGTTTGGATCTCTTCAGCCTGGCACAGAGGTGAGAGGCTTCTAGACAGGGTTAAGGGGATATAGTCACTCCTTAGGGAGAGCCCACCATGTAGGTGGTGGAGTCTTATTAAGCCATTTGTGCTCCACTGTGAGGGATCATGGGAAGAATATGCATAGACAGATTTGCATATTCTTCCCATGATCCCTCACAGTGGAGCGCAAATGGTTTAATAGGATTCTACTCACCTAAATGGTCGTCCTAAATTTGGTATGGCAAAATACAGTTTTGTGCCTTTTTGATGCCAGGATACAGGTGTGAGGGCTTGATATCCTCCCTTTGTCCACAGATTTGTAACCAGAACCTTGTATCCCCTGAGATCTTCTATCCTCACGGTCTCTGGCCTGTCTAGTGATACCCCCAGATTTATTACCCAGCCTCAGTCCCTGTGATAAATTTGGCTTTCTAGTCTATATTTACGGTCTACGAATACTTGCAAGGAATACTAAATATTCTCCAGTGTGTGCAAGGGGGGTATTTATGGAAACGCGCTGTTGTGCAAGGAAACGCTCCAAGTTGCAAAAAAGCTGCAATTTGGATGCAGCAAAAAACCATTGTTCTACGGTATCTGCACTACAGAATAATATCTGCAGTGCAAATGCTGCGATTTCCAAAAACCACGTTTTTGTAAAACTCACCATGTCAATTATACCTACGGAAACACACTGGGGTTTTCTGTATTGGTATGATGGGGGGCAAAAAGTCCACAAAGGAAAAGTCTGCAGACTTTCTGTGAAAATTTGCTACGATGCATTTCCACTGTGGTCACTTTTTGGCTGCACCCTGCTATGTGGGGTCTTGGCCTGAAGGAATTTGCTTGCCTTTATTCTCCATGTTGATGGGTGTCTGCAACTGCATGACTACTAATGCATATGTGATGGAATATCCTAGGTGTAAACTATCATTTTGGTGGAAGATCTCCATTAACAGTATTACATTGAATGTGATAAGGTCCCAATAACTGACACTCTAATCGTATGGATGGGACCTTCCTTAACTTTTGTCTGGTCATGCCAGATTCGTCTGTCACAAGATCACCCGCTTTTCAAAATAACATTATTTCAAAGTACTCAGCACCTAGTGGCTGTCATGTGGATTGCAGCCTGTCAAGGGTTTCGCGATCATGTTGTGCTATTGAATTGGTTTCATGAGAAATGGCAACTCTTAACCAAATTCTTGCCAAGTCTGGACACCTTTGTATGCGTGGTGCTCATAGTGACCCATATCATGACTGTTACTATATTTCGTAAATTTCTTTAATATATAGTATTAAACTTCCTGAATCTTGGAGCTAGAAAGCGGACATGTAAGCTGCTAATACCTTGGATGACATCTTAGATGAGTTTTAGACTTGGTCCACATTCATGTTAGTCTAATGTAAGACTGGCTGTAGATGGGAATAGATTGAGTCACTAGACGGCTTTTTTTTTTTAAATCACTGCTTGGTGGCTTTTTCCAGCATTGTGACCTCTCTTCTCCATTGAGTAATATGTACTTGTGAGTTTAGTGACTTCTGTTATTACTACTCTATGGAAAGAAAAGTCTGACTTCATGTCTGTGTATAGCCCCGGCCCGGTGACAGCCACTTGTAAGCTTATGCTTATTCTGCATTGTGCCCACATTTGTACTGAGAACACAAGGTTATTAATAGTATTCCTATGGACATAGAAGGTTCCTATCAGACCCCAGAGTATAAGTGGAGGCCTGGGCATTGCAGAAAATGCTGATCTACCCTCACCTCTTATGGACTTCTTTGCAATGTCCACCAGTGTCTTTGGTCCTCTCCAGGCTGCTTCTGTGATGTCACGTGCCCTGTGGTCACCTTTGAGACCCTTGTTTTGGCTTCTGCAGTCACATGGGATGCACCGTAGTTATGATGCTGCGGGGACATGCATGGGACGCCATTAGGAAATCCCAGACTGGTGGGGCGCTTAGTATCCGTGTCTATTTTTCTGCACCTTTGCTGGACGTTCACTTATTATATTCTGAATAGAATTACAGTTAATGGATGGAGAACCCCAAAACTTAGCAAAAAACCAAGGAGAGCTTCATACTTGGTATACCGGCTGAGCTTGGTATTGCGGCTCAGCCCCATTCACTTCAATGGGACTGAGCTGTAAATGCTCTGTCACCAATGAATGTTACAGGCGGAAGTGGTACAACAAATGCCTGATTTGCAGTGGTCCCAGTTGTTGGACCTCCGCTGATCTGCAATTGATAAAGGCTGGAGAGCCCCTTTAACACATTCTGATATGTTAATACGGTGTACTGTTAGATGGCAAATGCAATTTTTTCAGATGGAAAGGAACCGAATTCTTTCTGTATCTCTACATGGAACATTAGAATATATTTTAAGAAATGAACGAAGAGGTTTGACCTAGAAATGGGATAAATGGCAGAAATTCAATAAAAGGGATACAGTTACCAAAAACATTACAAAAAAATCTTCTTTCCATAAGATGGTATAACATTACAACCCTACGAGTTCAGGGTGACACAATATGGCCTTTGACTATTCATCCTTGTATTGTATCGCTCCCGTACTCGTGTAACACAATTTTATGGAGGATAAAATCCAGGGCGCACGATGCTTTGATGGCTTTGAATAAACCTTAATGTTTCGAATCTAGACATGGTTGCAATTGATCTGTCTGGATTCATCTGCTCTTCAGCTGTGTCAGGCTGCTCCTCAGATCAATAAAGGTACAATGTCTGACCCTTGGAAATATCAGCAGTATCGATCGGGAGAGAGCAAAGAGAAATTGAGAGAAAATAAAACTGCAAAGCGAGAGCGTGTAGGCACTAATAACCAAATATGCACATCTCACCTGCCCCGGGCCACAAGATGGTGGGTGGTACTCTCATGTAATGCATTTCCAACCAGCTTGTTTTCAATCTATTTTTGGAACCAAGAAAAACATATTTTTTCCAAAAATAGTTCCAAGACGGAACGGGAATGTTTGCTGAGGCCAAACCTACTGTGAGCAGTTTATACATAGACCCCAAGATCAAGACTTCTCTGCAGGAGTCGGACCAATCGTACACAAGTCCGATGGTGCAAGAGGCGATTAAGAACAGGAAATGGGGACATCGGCCAAGGAACGGAGAACATTCTACTCGCATCTATTAATATCCCAATAAACAATCTCATCTTGCATAGTTCACCTGGATTATACTCTAGATGGTGACCATTACGTAGTGACAATGTCGAATTTTGGATACAAGAAAAATTTTACTTTGTGAAATTTAGAGGGCAACCTCAACTCAAAAATATTTTGGTGGATACTTTTATAAACACGAGCAAAGCAAATATTTTTGAGTAATGTGGCCATAACTATTTAGGTGTAATGGTTTTTACGCTTTGACATTTTGGTAATCCCATGTTTGTGGGTGGTGGCCACAAGTTTCGAAAGAGTTCGCGTGATGTACCTGAGAACTGGCAACCAAATCCTATTGAATATCCGGCTTCACAAAAAGATTTTAGGGAAAGGATTCCCAGGTTGTTACAGGTCTGGTTATTGACTGTTAACAGAAGTTTTATCTGCTCGTACATTACATTCCAGATATATTCAAGAAAAGACTGGGTTTTCCTGAGATTGCTCTAATCTTGCCATACATCATGGATAGTTGTAGCATTCTCTCCTGGTGAACAAAAGGATTGGGCATATTGAAATCGAGCATGCCCGACCACTCCTTGCCCCAATTTCTGTCCTCAGGGAAAATCGGGACACCCCTTTAGATTGGTCAGTCCCACCAAATTCAGAGGATATGGTGGACATCCAGCTAACACGTACTTGCTGTACACTCAAAAAGTAACCCACCATGACCCCCTCCACTCTGCAGCTACTTAATTGCTTCAAGGTTTCCCTTAACATCCCTGATTTCATTTACACATATTATAAAATGGGATTGGAGTTTGGGAGCAGGAATTCCTTTGGATTCATTGAACAAAAGTACTTTGATCCGGACCTTTCCAGAGCAGCCTTTAAAAGGGTTTTCCAAGGACGTGTAGGAGAAGAAACTGGGGTCCCCCTGTCTAGAGATCGGGTCAAAATCCTATATTTAACATATATGACCTATCAATTTCTGATGGCAAATGGAGCTGCCTAATTAATACTTTCCAACCCTCCCCGAGTGCCCCCTGGACTGCTGACAAAAAACGTCTCCTGGGACTACCAGAGGTGTTCAGGCAAATGTCCTGAAAGTAAGACGTGTTGCTCCACTTGTTTGAGCTTGGGTTTTGGGATGCATCATTAGATCCAGTCCTGATGTCTGATTTGAGTGACAATCCTATAAGGATTGTGGTCCTGAAATATGGCCAAACTTGGCATACATCGATATTGATCTTCTGAAATGTGCAAGTTTCTCAGCCAATTGCTAAACAGAGGCAATCATTGAAAGGTTCTGGCTCTTTTTGGAGCTCCTCCAAAGCATCAGTATAAGGGCCCCTGTATGCAACAGTTTGTAGAGGTGGATCCAATTTTTTTAGCAGAATGCACTCGGGTGACATCAGTGCCTTTCATCACCCATTGATTTTAATGGACGATTCTAAGGTCCGTGAACGATAGAACCGGCTCTATAAATATCGGCAACGGACAGAGCATTGAATCCCCATCAGAAGAGCCTCCGCTTGCAAATGATCAACTGCATGAGGCTATATACCCCCCCCCCCCCCCAAATCAATCATGGTCTGACTCCTTACAAAATATTGTAACTGTCGAAACCGGTAACGTGATTGACCAGACTTTACCGTGCCCTTTTTTGGTCCTAAACTGCATTTTTAAGCTCATTCCATGTCGGACGTTTCTTAGCCTTCTCACCTTGACAAGTCACTTACAGTAATTTTTCGATAATGTATCTAAGTAGTTTGCCATTTTCCGAAGTTCAATAGCAGCTCCACCAAGTAACGCTCATATACTGTATACGTGTGTGTGTGACATCAGGGTCGCCGGTTCAGATCCCAGTGGGACAGGCTCCTTCTTTCATGCCGCGGCGGTAAACCGCTTGATTACCAATTATAATTAGATAATATGAATGATGCGGTAATTGCTTGGTTAAGGTTCCTTACTTTAAGGATGAAAAGCATACAATAATTATTGTCTGGACTGACTTCCTGGAACCCAAGCTGCCAGTTTGCTGTGCTTGAAAACGCCCAGTGATAGATTGGTATTTGGTACGCTGAAGGCAGGAACGTTACAAGGAGCGCTCGAGAGGCACCGAAAAAGGGAGACGTCCTCAGCTGAGCTCAGGAAAACATTCAGACAGGAACTCGCATTATTACGTTTTCTGTATTCCCCGATTTACACTTGTAATAAGCCACTCTAAACAGTAAATATTAAAGGGGTGCTCCGATTTGGACAATTTTAACTCGATAAAGCGCACCTGTCGTTTCATTGTGTGTAAGGAGTAGCAACGGTTTTTAGTCCATTATATAATATAGCATGCAGAGATGAAAATGGCAGAATATATGGAGAACTGTGGAGGTCATAGTTCTCTCCAGGTTGGTAATTGGCTACTTTGGTGCCAAACGCAAAGTAAATGTAGGAAAATCTGCTTTATAACGGTCTTTTGGCCGCAGGTCCTATATAAGTACTGACATTGAGCTCCAGCATCAGACTAAAGCCTGCTCACTATATCCCATACCCTCTCCATAGCCTTCTATAGACCTGTAAAATGAGTCCTGTGACCAGCAGGCTATCTCCAGACAGTTAGACTATAGACTACACAAATGGTGTCTGTGGTCATTGCCTATGCATTTGTTTTCACGTTCGAAAATGGAGAGCATAACCAACAAATTCAGGGCGCTCCTGTTGTCTGCCTAAAATCATGGTCGGGGGATAATCATAGACATCAGGGAGAGTGTGTGCCTACATAGGCGTACGGAGACTTACAAGTCATTCCTGCTCCGCTAGGGATTCTGGGTAAAAAAAATATGCAAATCTATTCTCCAGGATGTAACTAGAACAGTGCCTCTGTATGCCGCCCTCTAGGGACAGCCCCCTTAATATCATGCATGGCTCAGTTAAAAAACCTACTGACATGATGTGGGGTTTATTGCCAAAATAGTATTTCTATTCCAAAAGGAACAGATTCCCAGCTATGGACAGCGCTGTTTTGGTCTTTTGGACCTCGTCAGCATAGCGCAGGGATACTGATTTGGCATGGAGGAGAAAATCCTGCTGGGCGGAGTTTTATCTGGTGAGATAACGGCAAATATAACGTATAACCAATGGACCCCATTATAGTCAGTTGGTTCCCATGTTATAATTTTAACAAAGGTAGCAATATCTATCTACGGGAAAGCCACCAGTGTTTCCGAAGATATAGTGTGTGTGTGTGTGTGTGTGTGTGTGTGTGTGTGTGTGTGTTCTCTCTCTCCACAAAGTGGGCATGGGATTCGCATTAATCCCATCCACTTTGCAAGTACTGTAAAAGCCGTGACTTTTTTTTTTTCCTTTCTGCCGCGGGCATATCACAGCGTTTCCAGGCCATGCGGCCGGCCTATGACTACAGGGGTAACAGGAAAAAAAGTTTCATCTCCCTCATGAAAATACTGGTCTGTTCTGTGACATTGTTGCCAACTGTCTCCAATTTGGTGCGGGAGAACCCCATAAAGGGATGTAGCTTATGAAACGCACCTGAAATTGGGTGGTCCCATTTGGTATAGGGGCAAACCTGGGGCAGGACTTGGAGGAGCTATAAACATCAGGCTTAAGCAGGTCCCGTTCCTAAAATATTAGTGAGAAACAAACCAGTGCAGGTGAATTCTAATTTTCATTATGGAGATTCCAGTAATAGGGGAAAAGTATGCAAAAAAGCTTTTCAATCAGATTGCTCTCTGGCTTGGCTCATACATCAGGTGGTATAGACCTCCAGACACTGGCTTGCCTGTAGGTGGCACTAAAGAGCCAGTTTTCTTTGTTTTGCATTTAGTCTGTGTTCAGCACCTGACCCCCCCCCCCCCAAATCTCACCTTCCACCCCCAGCAGCCATCACCCTGCCACTTCTCACAACCCTCCGTATAATCTGCATACTTGCTCTGTACGATACGTCTTCATTCGCTGAATGTCACTTGCTCTGTAGGACATCGACTTAGCAGATTCATGAATGACCCGCAGTCATATAATAGGATTCAATTTATCTCCCATTTTCAAGTCATTAAAAGAAAACTAGTCTGATGAAATCCTGGATCTTATAAGACGGGGTTTACACTTCTGAGATATAGGCTGGTAGGAATGAATACTTGCACTGATATGAACTTACTTGTGTTCACTGACAAACTGGTTTCTAATACTATTACTGCTACCACCAATTGTACAAGACTTAAGATGGGACTGTGCATTTATATTTGCCATGTGCAACTTCTATACCTTAGGTGATCATGTATGAGAATTATATACAGTGGCTGGACATGCCCAGATGTTTCACACGTTAAGCTGCTTTTCTACAAATTTCGTGGTTTCATGATATTTTATCACAAATGACATGCTAACGATCCTATAGGTGTCTATGGCCACCCGGTGGAGAAGCTGAGAATTGCAGTCTTTCAAGGCTTTTGTTAGCATGTTGTGATTGGTTTCAAGACCGACTGTAATTTTGAACTAAACTGGAGATCAGTTACTTGTGGTCACAGCTGTTGTGACGTGTTGCATTAAAGGGATTCTACCATTAAAACTTTTTTTTTTTTTTGTAGATGACGTCAGAATAGCCTTCGTCCCTTACCTTTAGATGTGATCTCTGCCGCACTGTTCCTTAGAATTACCAGTTTTTATCGGTATGCAAATTAGTTCTCTTGCAGCTGGAAATGCAATGGGGGCGTCCCCACTGCTGCTTGAAAACTGGCTCCAGCAATGCCTATATCTTCTGCTGGATCCTCCCCTTCTTCGGCGTCACCTCAGACGCCTGCACAGTTTGTTCTGCCAGTGAGACACTAGTAGAGCCAACTGCTCATGCGCACAATTGCCGCCTTGGAACTATGGCTGTGGGCATGCACAGTCGGCTCTACTAGTGTCTCACTGGCAGAGCCAACTGCGCAGCCCACGGAGGATCCAGCTGAAGATAGTCGTTGCTGGAGTCTGTTTTCGAGCAGCAGTTGGGACGCCCCCATCGCATTTCCAGCGCTGGGGCCCACCCCCATCACTGCAAGAGAACTAATTTGCATACCGGTAAAAACTGGTATTTCTAAGGAACGGCGCGGCGGAGATCCCATCTAAAGGTAAGAGACGAATAGACTTTCTAAAGGTTATTCCGATTGTCTTAACTACAAAAAAAAAGTTTCAATGGTAGAATCCCTTTAAGGCCACGTTCTGATCCTGACCTTTCAGTGATAACTCTGCATGTAATGTACCTATTACCGATCTCCGGTGAGGGGAAAAGTCAGGACACCTGCATACACATTAGATGGTCGGTGGATCTTGGCAAAATTGTCAGGTTCAGCCACCATTTATCTAATGTGTGGTCAGTTTATGAATGGACAGTGTTTTGCAATGTATGTGAACGTCAGCTAATCCTGTTTAGCCCCCCCCATGTTATATCGGTGTCCACTTTATACAACCTGGTAGCCAGAGCCCATTCTCATGATTCCATTGTTCAACCTCAGTTACAGGTACTTAGTAAATGTTTTAAGCTCCCTCTAGTGGTGACTGCAGGTATCACAATGATGTATTCTATTTGTATTGGACAAAAGGAGCTCTGATATCTAGTGTCTCCTTTAAGTCTCCACTTTTGTGCAGCTGGTTCAGAGACAGTTACTGTAATTTTGCTTTTTCTAAATATATTTTCATGGTTGACACTACATCAAGATATGACCTTCACAGATTGCCATAGGTTTTCAAAATGCAAAAAATATTTACTGGAATTCCTTCTAGAATAAGGATTTGGTCGATTATCGCTGATCCAACATCTGCAGGTATAAAGAGCAAGTGGCCAACCCTACAGGTGCTGCATAGTGGGGACATGTTATAGCCATCCCTCGCTATTGTTCACGTTTAGCTCTATTATACGGTTTTTATCAAGGACAATAAAAAAAAAAAAAAAAAAATCCCCTCTGTGCAGGAGTGACCTGATAGCGGAGCAGCCACGTCCCTCACATGGCTGCCTTCCCCATTATCAATAGGTTTCTGCCCATAAAGGGATCACTTTCTATAACTGATCCATAATAAGGAATAGCCGTGAACGTAAACTAGAAGTCATATGTTATATCCTGACAATTCCCCTTCCCCAGGCAGTCGCAGTTGATGGACATCAGTCTTTCTCCATCCAGACAAACTCTAAGAAGCGAATGACCTGCACATAATAATAATTCCTCCCCTTGTCTGGCTGATTCCCTGTGCAGTATATTGTATAGCAGAGGCAACAGTGACACCTACAGGACAAGATGGGGACTCCAGCTTACTTTATAAAGAATCTAACATAAGTGGTAGTAAATGAATATAATCACATGCGATAGATAGATAGATAGATAGATAGATAGATAGATAGATAGATAGATCAGATATTTATATAATATGAAGTTACCATTGTGCATAGGTTTTCCACTGTATACTTCTATTTTACAAAATGGTCAGCCCCCCTGCTGATCTGTATACTTGACCGCTCTGTATTCGAAGACAGAAGGAACCAGGCTCCTATGGGACTCCTTCTCCCATGAAAAATCAATATGTGCTGAGCAGATTGCTGTCTCCTAGGCAGGCAAACACTCCTATGGCTGAGACCTGTGGCTGCCCGGGATGAAGTATAAATCTACTCGACTCTCTGAAGCTTCTGCCTCTGATCTGCAGCATCAAAATCCGCACATATTCCTTTCTCCTAGGAGAATGGGCGAAAGAGCTTACAACCTACATATATATATATGGATTGCTGCCACAATAAATGGCTCACAAAAGTGCCTAAAGTCTCTGTAATACATATTGCACAGCATTATAAAGTAGCTGAGCCTCACTATGAAGCTTCCAGATAGGGGTATATACCTCCCTTATACTAGTTCGCTGTGTGTATGTGTGTGTGTATATATATATATATATATATATATATATATATATATATATATATATATATATTCACACATACTGTATATTATATACACAGACATGATGTCCAGTACAGGAAAAGCAGCAAATATCCATTCCTGGGTACAGACCTAGGGCTATAGAGTTGTCACTGACCATGTCCCAGGACTAAAAGGGTCTTCTGACCTCTTAAAATTGACACTTGGAGGTCATAAATTAAATGCTGAATATTTATAATGGGTTTGATACAAAGCTCCACGATCAATGATGACTTTTATTCTGCCACTAGAGGGAGCTGAAAGGGGTTTTATGGGATTTTACTATTGATTCAAATATCCTTCATACCTCACCAATATATGGTGGGGGTCTGACACTTAGGACCCCTACAGATCAGCTGTTTGAACAGACTGCAGCCTTCAAGATGTATCCATTACTATCATCCATGACATCAGATATCTCCAGTTGAACAGTCAGATTTGGGAGCAACTGCAGCTACATATAAATACCCAGCTGGTGAGATCTGACTCCAAGACGTGTATGACTGCGATCTTGGTGCCATATGAAAGCTGAGAATCTTAGAACCACTCTTAGCTTGGGTTATGTGATGTGATCTCCTTCAGCTTCCCTGCATTATACAAGGGCCCACCGGTGAGTGCACAGGTTTGAGCCAGAAATGGAGCAACAGGGTAAGAATTTAGACTTCACAGAAAGGAGCCAACATCCACTGTTACAAAATTTCACAATGTAACAGGTTTGACTACAACAAGAAGAGTACTAGATCAATAAATCAGCATAACGTTTCGGTCATGGTCGACCTTCATCAGATCAGATCTAGTGTCAGTAAAGCAGAGAGCGCAGCGGGGTCGTGACGCCACGACCCCGCTGCGCTCTCTGCTTTACTGACACTAGATCTGATCTGATGAAGGTCGACCATGACCGAAACGTTATGCTGATTTATTGATCTAGTACTCTTCTTATGCTTATCAAAATCAATTCGTGGCATTAATGTACCTGGAATTTATGTACTCAAAATAATTTGTTTCACCCTTTCACCTAATTACGGTGTGCAGCAACATTTCTTTACACTATGTATGAGTCGCAGGACTCTCTTGTCTGCTAGCACCCATATCCTTATATCTAAGTGTGCGGTTCCTCTGATATCTATATATATGACTACAACAAGAGACTCCTCTACATATAAAGCTTCTATAGAAATGAAGGAAACACAAGTAAAATGTCCGCTGTAGGGCGTCAACTGGAATATGTGGGAAGCAATATTGAAAGTCTATAATCATAAAAAGCTTTGGTGGGCAACTTGACCCCCTGATGGAGCTATCTGGGGCAAAAACGTAGTACTGTACCTGTTTGCATTGCCCTATCTACATAGTACTGGCAGAGCATGATATTGCAGCTACATCCCGTTCACTATTACACAGCTGATCTGCATGGGTGCCTGGAGACAGTCCATTAATATCAATCAGTGGTGGTCAATCTTAAGAATAAGCCATGGACTTTGTGAAAAAGGATAATCCCTATAAATACTAAAATCAGCAGGGTTGGCTGACCATTACCTGATGTGTATAGGCAACTTAAAGGGGTATTCGCCTCTGATAGATGTGGGGTGACTACTGGGGCTCCAGATCAAGGGTTTTCTCTAACACCTACTTCTAGCTGCTGCGTCCCAATGACTGGAGAGGGGGCAGCTTTTTCCATTCATTTCAATTGCATGAACAGCCATGCACAGTTTAGCCTAGTAGAACTGACCAGGGTACATGCATGCGCACACCACTCAGTAGCAACTTCACTAAGCAAGATAGCTGTCTGGGCAACTCTCTTGTGGGGCTGCACATCCACAATAGTAAAAGCCAAAGTCCCCTTGTTGGGTTATGTCCAAGGCTACATTGGAACTCCATATTATACAGTTAGAGCTATAAGGAGATGACGTCCTACATAGTGGCCAGTTGGTGTTACTGCATCTTCGCTTCCATGGCTGACCCAATAACACAAATCCCAGACAACCCCTTTAGTCAATGAATAGTAGTAAGCTGCTGCGCTCCCGCTCTGTGGTCGGCATGCTAGCCTTTAAATCCATGTATGTGGTCCAGACTGTGTAGGGATGTAGATGCAGGTGCAAAGTCATGTGATGGACACACAAGTGAATGCTCATGTAATGGACACAGGTTCATATGTGGACTATGTGCAGATCCCTGATTAAACCCATGCAAACAGTGCAGTGGTTCCTGGTGCTGGAAGGTTACAATACTAGTAGAACTACAGACCTTTCATATCTTAGTTCTGAGACTATTAAAATTTCATTCTGCCATCTCATAGTTTTTAGGCCTAAAATTAGAACTTTGCAAGAAAACCACTGGCCCTGTATGTAATATCTGCACAGAAGTCGGCCGGAGCAGATGTTTTCCTTGGTCACATTTGCTGCTCTGTAGTTGTATTACATCTGCAGATAAGGCCAATCCAATTAACATTTCATTTCTGTGGAATTTTCTCTTAAGTCGGTCGCGAGTCCTAACAGGATTTGCAGGTATTCCGTTATATTGTGCCAATATGGCTGATTTAAGGCTATTATGACCTGGTAGTATTTTTTGAGAATATAACTTGGACCAAACTATGCCAAAACTCTCAGCTGCCATATGTGTATGGGGGTTAACACTACTTGTGCATATTAGGGCTCCTTCACATGACATTCGATGCTTCTCATTGGGCTCGAGACTGGTTAAGCCCATTCATCTGGGTATAATCTGCAGCAGAACAGAGGGATGCCAATTGTCTGCTTCGACGTTCCACCATGGGGTGGAAAATGGAGGATTCTGAGGCCAATGTCCACCTAAAATTACTCCATTACTGGGGATGGCGGCAGCAATCTTGAGTCACTCTCCAGTGGTCAGGAAGAGATGCGATGGTGGACTGGACAGAAGGAAAGGAAAAGGCTTCAAGCAAATAAGCTGTCACCTGGGAGTCAGTAGGTTAGACAGGATCTAGTCATTGCACGGATCTGCTCAGTGCTGGATTTTCATGTATACCCTGCTGCATAATTGGGGCTGAACTGCAATACCACACACAACCTGTGAATGGACATGGCACTATTCTTGGAAGAATGCAGCCATGTTATTCACATCCTGGGACACGTGTGTATCATTCCCCCAATGTAAACCTAAAGGTGTGTGTGTTTGTGTGTGTAATACATACTTGTATAGTAAGTGCATACGCACACTAAGCCTAACCTAATATTTATATTGCTTTATTACTATTCATCAAAGGTGCAATTTTTGCAAAACTGATCTGATTGCTGGGAACCCCACGGAGAACAGGGCTCCTGCGCTCTCATCCTGATATATTACAAAGGCTATATTACATCCAGGATATCATACAAAGTTTTTTATATTTGCTTGTAGTATTGATTTATGCAAAGTATGTTAGTTATTATTCCTAACTGAATTATAGATCTATTTATTTAGCCTTTTGTGCTCTATAAGGCCCTGCTGCAAACGGTAGAAACTGTCGCTGATTGTGTGACCGATTCCACCCCCAAATTAGCAGCAGATAGCGCCCTCATTCGGCCTCCCATCGGTCAGAGGTCACTGCAGGATGTGGGAACCATAAGCGTCCTGATTAGAGATGAGCGAACACTGTTCGGATCAGCCGTTCTGAACAGCACGCTCCCATAGAAATGAATGGAAGCACCTGGCATGTACACTTTGCCGGCGGCCGGTCGCCGTGCCAGGTGCTTCCATTCATTTCTATGGGAGCGTGCTGTTTGGAACGGCTGATCCGAACAGTGTTCGCTCATCTCTGGTCCTGATCAATCTTGCCAAGTTTCTGTCGGCAGGGTCCGCTGCTTCAGACTCCCGAATAAGGTCTATTCAGCCGCTGAAAATCATGGCTGCTCCGACCTTCCAACGTGGGGAGTGGGGCATCAGGGAATGAAGAGGAATCTGATTGGAATATTGCCTCAATGTCTTAATTTTCCATAGTAAGTATACATTCATATCAGCATCGGTCTCTATTCTAAGCCCCCAGGGCAGATTCCAGCAGAAATCCCCAATATACCATATTATAGTCAGTAAGGTCCCTCTTGATCTGCCAGTTTTTCAGTTCTTCTGGACTGGTGATGGACAAGAACAGATGGGACCCTAGCATGACATGATGCCCACACATAGCATTGCATGTTCAGTGTGACCGCTTTCCTTAATACAATGCTAGGTAGGTGACTCTGCAGATAGACCGGTACGGTGTGTTTTGGACATTGCCCAATCTGTCCATGGATGTACTAGCAGTGACCTACAGGAAGTTACCAGCTTGTCCCCTCTTCAGTTTTCCCATGTGATCCGCGCCGCTCGGATGTTTGGAATACTCGGCAGTCGGTGTAATCTCTTTGCCTAACTAAATATCTAACATTCCCGGCGTCAGCTGTGGAGAGTGAATTTGCATGGCCATACACAGGGTGCTTTGTGCTGGTACAATGATGTTCTCAGTCTGTCGGTGGCACGTGGGAGGACGTTCAGAATGACATTTTCCAGTGTTTATCAACAAATATTGTAGAGGAAGAATTTTCTCCTTCTACAAGAAGCCATACATTATCCACCGGCCTCCCCATTAATTGTCCATCACGTGAATATTTCTCCCAGAAACCAAGCAGGAACCAGGAAGCGTCTAGATCCTCAGCATCATTGACCAAGACTAGAGATGTCTTATGGACCCAGGAATGGTAAGCAGGATGAGATGCAGGTTGAACACAACACATGTCAATCATAGCGGCAGTAGACAATGCGAAATTCTGGCCAGAAGGAGGGAAGTGATCTGTGCCTGGAACACTGCCATACTATAGGTGGATACCGAGGCGTAACGTGATGCTCCTGGGCCCCAATGCAAAAATCTGTAACCATGTGCTCTATTACTAGCATCTGTTTATATTGTAGAGAGGTCTTTGGGTCCCCTCAGTCTTTAGGACCTGGTACATTGTTACCTCTGCACCCCCTATAGCTATGCCTTTGGTGGGCAACATCTTTCTTTTGGAGAGCTGTAACCATAAGCCCCTGTCTGGACTAGACCAGGATAAAATGACTTGATCAAGGGAACAGTCTACCAGACATTGAACATGAACATGCACCAAGACTCAGTATGCTTCGTGCACAATATTCAGGAAGTTTTATGAATATGGTTGCATTTGCATAAACAATGTAGCATTGGCACGTATCGTAAAGCCATCAGATGTCGAGGTTTCCACAAAAAGGTTTGCCCACCCAGAGTCGGCAAATCTCCTAGACTTCAAGGAATTCGCATTATGTCAATCTTGTCACAAAAAAATCGAGGGGTACTTCATACATGGTAAGAGTTGGCTGGTCTGGGATTCTCATCAATGTTGTAGATCTGTAGACCTTCACCATGAGAACGAAGCCGTTGTAGTGATGTGATCCATTGAGTGTTGTGGCTTGACCATAGTTTTTCCTAGATCCAGTTCCGTCTGCATTAATGCCTTTTGTTTGGCATTGCAGCTACATCTGCCTGAATTACCATATACAACCCATGGATGACGTCATATCTATGGTAGGACTCTGGCAGTTCCCAATTAACAGAATGGAGGAACACGTGCTGTATGATCAGGCACCATGGCATGCAAAACACCGGTGAGGTCCCAGTTGTGGGACACCCACTGATCACTAGGTTACCCCCAATCCTATGGGTAGGAAGTAACTTGTAACTTGTAACCCTTTAAGTCTGAGTTTTCAGCTCCATCTGTTACTATCAAGGAACAGAACAATGGAAACCCCAATGGGAATGGATCTGATGTAGACCACTTTGATGAGGTCCATCAGATTTCTGTTATGGGATCCATCATTCTGGTAGGCAAAATCTTATTATGATTACTGACTTTATGGAGATGTATACTTAACTTTAAGGGGTTGACCACTATATTTAAAAAAAAAAAAAAAAAGTCCCCTCCCCCACCCAGAATAAAGCAGCAATTTTTTATTTTTTTTTCTAAACTCGGACAAACTTATGTTGCCCACATTCTTAATGACTAGTATTTTGCCACCTATACAGAGCGCTACAGGGAAGATTATCTTGTTTTTCAAGTGTTGGTGCCTAAGGATGGAAAAATTCATTGAAGCGGCATCCAAATTTTTCAGAACATTAACTTAATCAATGGATGTGGAACACAACTGCATTTCTTGCAAGATCTGGTAGTGGTGGGGAGGTCTTTGGAGAGGTTCTTATATTAGAAGCTAGTTTTGGTCAGAACTCTTTCTATACAGGCTTAGTCTGGCCAATAGGTGAATTCCCTGTTAGGCCCCTGAGCCAAGTAGGCCCCTAACTCGCCCTGGCATGGCACGGTACACTCATTATGCTTCACTCAGATACTCATCGTACAGAATCTCAACCAGGCAATGTGTCACTATAATATAGTGGGTAGATTGTCCAGTGTATGTGTTTTTTAATTTTTTTTATATATACTGTAGACAAACTGGCCACCATCTTTCATCCTTAGCAGTGACCCTGGGGACCATGATGACAGAGGAGACCGAGAGGGAAGTTGGTTATAAATATATTTTATGCCTCGCCCGGCCTCCACCTATTATTCACTGGTATGAAGAGATTCCAGACTATAATTTCAGTTTTGGTTCTATCCAAACTCGTTCATCCCGAATCGAATCGGGAACCCGAGCCACCAGAACCCGAAGGTAAAGTTCATCCATCTCTAATCTCCAGCTCAGAGAACTAAGAGGGGCCCTAGTCCAAAGTCCCAAGCGGAAGGTGAATATCAAAGCCAGGGCAGAAACTGGGGTACGGAACAAGATATTACTGAGAAGTAGATGTAGGTTGGTGATATTTTAGGAATTTGCAAATGACTGTCATGTGCTTGTATGCAACTGTATAGTGGGCCCCCAGAATGAATTTGAGATTTTTGGGTAGGGCGTGTTCTCTATGTATTTTTAAATCTGTATTGATTTTGTATGTAGTATTCCAAGTCAATGTAGGGTTTCCTTTTGGGAATATCCTTCGCCCCTTATGGATATAGCCTGGTTTAGCCATTTGGACTCTCTCATGTTTTCCATCTTCTCCTTCCAAACTCCTTAATGCTTTTTTATGTCTGTTGTCTTAGCCAGATGAGGACTTCTTCTTTGTGACAAATTGTACTTATAGTTGGCACCATTTTGGGTACATTTAATTGGATTTTAACATTTGGGGAGATCGCACCAAAAAAATATACAATTCTGCCAGTAGTGGTTTGCGTTTATGGCGTTTACTTAGTCAGGAGGCAACCTTCTTATAGCCATAACTTTTTTGTTGACTGGAGAGTTGTAGTTTTTGGCCTAAATTTTCACATTGCAGTATTGCATATTGCAGTATACATTCCTTGCCTATGGCTATTAGGGCAAGGCAGCTACGATGCATGGAGTGGCCTCCTGGCTGCCATTGGCAACTCCTTATTAGCCCACATTCTCACTGCAGAGGGTGTTACAGGATAAAAGGGGTGTCCCTCATTCACTAGTAATCTAAGGGGTTAATCTGATGGCCTCCCGGGGGCATCTCCACAGATGCTTTGATCATGGCATCTAAGGGGTTACCGTTACGGCAAGTGCATTTAGTCCCAGGTGCAAGCTGTGGGCCAGACCCCAGAGGCAACGTGGCAGAAACAATTCCTGTGCCATCATATGGTGCTGAGTGTTAACTATAGGATTACACGAATTAGTGCACACGGGCAGGAAGGAGTTAAAGGGCTTGTCCACTTCAAAATATTTTTTTCGAAGGAGGCATCCCTGATAAGCCGATCCCAGGGTGCCAATGATTGGCTATGAACAGATGGAACAAAGCAGCAAGTGTTCAATTTCCCTGCAGTGCCCCCAGAGGAGAAAAGGAGTATTACACAGTTCTCATTGGAATCCGTGAGCTGTCACACTCATGGAGTCACACCTCAGTCTGGATAATGGAGGACTCTCCAATACTAATGTGGATCGTTTTTTAGCACTTTGATGTGCTATAATGACAGAAAGCCATATATAGTGAGAGGCCGCTAATTCTGTTGCGTATATACCGTAACTCCTTTATATCATTGTCAATTCCCACAAATAACTATACATTGCAGAAAGCATAATTTAAGTAAAAATCAAACAAGCGGAACGTTTCCATACTGATTTAGAGACTAAATGAAATTAGATTGTTAGTATAGGAACATAGGAAATCTGCTTATGACCTCCTCAATGATGTGCAATGTATAAAATATATATATATATATATATATATATATATATATATATATATATATATATATATATCTATAGTAGAGATTAATGGAGGGGGCTCAGCACTGCCGGCTGAGTGTTCCCACTGTACTGTACGGTTTATTGTGTTTGTAAATGTAATTGGGCGTAAATACAAATCTAATCCATAGGGGTGCGCTAAATCTGCATTGATTTATGAATTAGGATTGTTAGGACCGGGTTCTATTCTGTGATGTCGGTGAGAACAGAAGCTGAACAGAGGGATCCTGCCGTAATATTAGGAAGTGCCAGGAGTTTATATGACCTTTCTTATATTAGCTTTTCTATACATGATGCAGAAATAATATTTTATATATAGCGCCAACCTATTCCATAGTGCTTTACAAAATGTAGGGTTCAAGTACAGATACATTACAAAGAAAGTCAATTCACACAATGGGACTGCGGGCTCGCAAGAGCTTACAATCTAAGGTAGAGGGGTGACACGAGGTACATAAGCTTTCCTAATATTTAGTACCTAAAAAGGGGGAAAAATAACAACAACCTCTCCATAAATAAAAAGGCATTCAATTGGTAGTCAAATATAAAAAAAAATTAAAAAAAAATTCCCTACCCTAAACAGGATTTATTTTCTAACTTTCCACTAATTTTGCATAAATTAATAGTACAAGTAAATACGGAGCTTTGTAATAATAGAGCTCAACAGTGGAAAGAGACAAGTTTCTAGGTGACAATCTCTCTAAAATATCTGCTGAATTCCGGCAGGCAGAGGCTGCTGCAGATAATAGTAAGTTTTCTATGTAACCCCAAGTGTTCACGTCAATACTGTTCAGTATTTCTCTAGTATTTCTGTCCCCCCTGCTGCTTCTAAGAGTAAGCAAATCAGTGAGTAAGAACGAGTCAATATTCACACAACAGCGAATATAGGCCATGTGATATATTATAATTATGTGTTTTTTTTGGTCCTTACCCAGCTTCATCAATTTCAGTATGTGAAAGGGGGCTGTTCACATGACCGATAGGTTGAAGGTCCATTATCACAGACCGTCAAAATATTGGTCATTCTCTATTTTTGTTTCACATATCCATTCACAGCAATATATGAAGAATCTCTAAAAACAATTTGGTTGGTGCTATTAATGAGCTAAAAGTATTTGGCTGCACTTAAGTGTGTTCTGTGTTTCTCTGGGAGCTCCCGGCATCTTCTGCATTTGTTTACATAGGTGGCTTCCCGTTCTCTTATCCTACATGATGCACTGCACTACACTAAGGGCTGACTCTCCCTCCCCCTTTCTCTCTCTCTCTCTCTCTCTCTCTCTCTCGCTCTCCCTCCCCCTTTCTCTCTCCCTCCATCCCTGCTCATTCCTTCTCTCATTCCCCCTCCTCTCTCCCTAGCTAGCCCACCCACTACTAGCCCTTCCCAACTAATTAACTCAGACCACCTCTCACCCCATAATACTTGCCTGTCTTTTTGCCTTCCCTTTCTGGGCAAGGGAAAACGGAATGTTGCTGGAAAATCAGAAAATGTGCCTGGAGCGGTCACCCCGCCCTGGCGATCTGGGTTATTATATTTATTACGCCTTGACATCTACCTTCAGTGATCCACATATCAATCCCATATAGAGATGAGAGTACTATTCGAAACTCCCGTTTTGAATAACACGCACCTATAGGAATGAATGGACGCAGGGGGTTAAGCGGCCGGCCCTTGGCAAAGTTTGCCTGCCGGCCGCTTCCATTCATTCCTATGAGTGCGTGCTATTCGAAACGGCCGTTTCGAATAGTACTCGCTCATCTCTAATCCCGTAGGATACGCACCTCTGTGTGCAAATTCGAGTTACTAATTTATAGGGGTTTTCCTATGAAAATAACCACTTAGACTTGTAGACAAGTTCCAGCCAACAGGCTGCCTGTCACTACTAAGATGGTTAGAGAATCTTTAAATTTTTTTCAGAGTTTTAATTTATAATTGCATAAGTGATTAATGTATTCAAATATACATATGGTTCTGTTCATGGGAAATATATAAAATAATTGTACTCTGCCATTGGTACATTCCATTAATTTCCTCATAGGGCAGAGTAGGATGAGACCTCGGTTATTGCAGCCCTTTACTCTCTCCCTGCTGGTCTCTGCTAAATCCGTTTCCATCTGTAGGACTGAGAGGTGGAATACGAAAAGTAAGTAAGCTTATAGACATAATGATCTTGGCTGAATTATCTGTTCATTTAAGGCTGTAATGAGTTTTCTGAGCCAGACATTTCTCATGATTATGACTTGAGCAACCCCTTTAACATTAAAGGACCAGGGTAAAATTTTCTTTAGCAAAAATCTTTTTATTGTAGTATCGAGTACGATGTGCCATAAGTCTCTTGTAGGGTCTTCATATTCCCGTTCTCCATTTGTCATTGCTTTTTAAATGGTCTTTTTGTAAAATCCTATTAATGGAGCAGATTTTTTTTTTATCTGACAAAAGCAAAAGTTTATGGATTTCACCAAAAAAGCAAATCTATCATACAGCTTTGTGTCAGTGGATCCAGCTAGGACAATTAATCAAGCACAGATATCAATAACCCCTTAAGAAAACCGCTATTTTATGGGGGGGAGGGGGGGGGGAGTCTTTCCCCTTTCATTTTGTCCTCCCAACCTTATAAAAGCCATAACTTTTTTATTTTTCAGTTCCTGAATTCTGCTTTTTGCAACTGTTCTTAGTTGCATCATTTAATGTACAGGACAATGACCTGGAAGATTGAAAGAAAAATCAGAATGGAATTGGGGAAAAGTCACAATTGCTTCACTTTTTTTTTTTTTTTTTTTTTTTTTTGTTTTCCATTTGTACAGCGTTCATTTTGCAGTAAAAATGACACACTACCTATATTCTCGGAAGTCTGATTGCCCTGGGCCGTCTCCATATGACCTCAACAACACCATCACACCAAGATAATAGTTCTGCTGAAAAGCTAAGGGTCATTGCACATGGAGTTTTTGTGCGCCGATTTTTGACGTGGAAAAATTATGCGAGTCGTAAAAAAGCAAGCAGAACCAATAGAACTCTGTGGAGGTGTTTTTTTCCCCGTGTGGATTCAGCATCAAAATCGGCACACAAAATCTCCATGTGCATGGACCCTAAGGGTCCATTCACACGGAGGAAAATGGTGAGGAATTTAGTATGGAATTTGAGTGCTGAAAAAAGCCTCTCTGACTTCAATGGGTTCCTTTTTCTGCTGGCAATACAAAACAGCTGTGAAAAACTCTTCAAAGATCCCTCATACGTTGCAGTGTATCGAGGGATACGTGACAATTGACAAATAGAATTCCGCGAGTAGTAAAAAAGCAAGCAGAACCCATAGAACTCTATGGGGAGGTTTGGGTTTTTTTAAATTAAAACGGACCATCAGAAAATCTATGAATCTCCTGTTCACACGATGGATTTTAATGCAGCTGTGCAATGGGCATTAAACAAAGGATTATGTGAATATGGGTTCAGTCGCTCACGTACAGTTTGTAATACTATTGTCTAAAGTGGTAGAGGGTCTAATGAAACCCCTTAGGCCGCAGGACCCAAAAACGACTGCAGACTCTATCGCGATGCTCCTGCATATGCTGTCACATATCGAACAATAAAGCCTATAAGGAAAGCAAATTTTTTTTGCCTATTTATGCTAAAATACCTGAAACTCTTCCGGCGCTGAGTTGTAGATGGTTGAATAAAGTAAGATTTTGCTTTATATGGAAATCTTGAGGTCCACAACTCGCTTCTGTCAAGTTTGTCATAGGCGCGCCAGATCCTATGACAGACGCCAATGGCACGCGACAGACCAAATTGCCTTATAATGTAATTGGACAAGTCCCACCATGGTGTCCGTCATCTTAAAAGGAAGACTATTACTGCATGCTGTGCTCTTCTTCCCATCAAATCTGACAGAGCCTCCGATAACCAGCCCTATCCTATGTAGCCCGTCATTACTATCGATCCTCGTAACCATTTATATACTATATAGAGTTCATGGTAACTGTACTAATGGTAACTTTCACACCGTCCTTGTGTATTCAGTGTAGAATATTTTTACACTGTACTTAAAGAATGGAAAGACACCGGTGCAAGGGTTAATGGCTGGATATGTCCTCCAGATCAAATGTATGCTAGCAAAGGCAATTGAGTTGATAGATTGCAGCATCTCTTTGCAGAGGAGTATTGATTGAACGGGGTCCGCCAAGTCCCTCGGCCCTAAGGACGCTACCATTCTAATGCCTATGTATTGTTTAAATCTATAGCCCGTTCCTGCTCTTCCCCTTTCGGTGCATTGTCCTATTGCACGTTCCGAGTATCAATGTTTGATATGGTATTTTTTTTTCCGTTGCATTGAAAGGGTTGCAGAGCCCTGGAATCATTAGGTTACACATACAGCATTGAACCGTTGGCACGAGCTCCACGGAGTGCGAGAGATTGGGCTGGAGTGAATCTAGACGTGTTTAACATTTGCATCGGCTCCCTGTGATTCGCAGAGCAGGTGACGGCTTCTCGTAGAGGCAGTCCACAGTCCTGTACCAGTATCCAGCCTGCCATACCGCGCATGTTCCATTTTTAAAATAGTGTCTTTTTTTTTATTTTTTTTTATTTGCGTCTGATAGCTGTGGCGAGGTCATGACATTTATTTAACCAGGGCATTGTGGGTAAAAGTAGAGAGGGGAAAAGACACAAAGAAAAAAGGGGGATGCTGGAGCAGCAAAAAAAAGGACGAGTCTGGGCAAAAGGACATTAGCTTGCCGTCGCCTCAATGTACGTATAAGGTGTCTGTGATCCTTGTTGCATGTATTCCTGTACTTGCATGCCATGTTTTTATTACGTTTTATGAATCTTATTATTGTGCCAATGTGTTACTTACGGAAGTGTTGCAACCTTGCAGTGCATGCTGGGAATTGTCTACGAACGTGAGCTTGGTATTTGTATACCATGAGACAGCATTTGGGCAGAGTATGACTATGTAGCTCCCATTGTTCTCTGCATTCTACAAGTACGCGGAGGTCGGAGGAAATCCTTTAAGTAGGATGAAAGGTGTGTTCGGGAACAAAGCAAGTGTCACCATATGTTGCAATAAATCTATACGTTCACCTGGACTATTGGGGGAGAGGTCTTTTGGGTATTGGCAGACATGACTAGGATGCAGAGTCGGTGAGATTTCAGGGGTCTGCTCGGTTTCATGACTGTGTGGCGATAAAATGCTTGATCATGGCATTGTCTGGGCTGTGGACTATAGGAAAGCATTGTTACCAAGCATTTGTTCAGCGAGGAGGGAGAGGACCTACAAAGGCGTAGAGAGAGAAAAAAAAAAACCTCTTAAGACTGTAAAAGAATTGCTGGCATTCTGTCTCCTGGCGTCACGTGCGTGGCTGGATCACTTGCTATTCTTCAGGCACAGAGAGGACTGAGGATGAAAGTCTCTGTCACAGCCTTGTTTTCACCACTGCTTTTGGAGATCTTACTTATTGATTTGGGGGAGCGGGTGGGCACGGCAGGGATTCAGGGGGGGAAAGGTGCAGTTGGCAGTCGCTTTATTGAACACTAGACAAATTTTTTTTTTTTTTTTTTTTTTTTAATCCGAAATGAGGTCCAATAAACGGAGGAGGTAGAGCCCTGCGAAGATGATGCTGGAAGATAAGAGGCGATTCTTAAGGGAGGCTTGATGTGTGCGTGTGTCCCCAGTCTAGCTTCCCCACCCCCACCGACGTCTGACCTGCAAGGGCTGAGTGTCAGCGTCATGCAAATACTGCATTTCTGCAGGTCCTGGAGAGGGAGGATACTAGAGAGAGTTATTGTTAATGTTGAGTGCAGAAAATACCAGCCTATTGCACCCCCTCCAAACACAACTGTTCTGAGTCAGCAGCATCCGGCGTTTGCTTTTTTTTTTTTTTTTTTTTGCGTGTGTGTCTGTGCGTGTGTGTCTGCGCGTGCCTGTGGAAGGTAAAAGCCAGTCAGTGACAAGCAAAAAGGTACGTCTGCGAGCAACTCGAATCTCACTGATTCCAATCTTCGGAGCATCAGATGTAGTCTCTGAGGAGGTTGGGTCTCGGCGATGGGGGATGTAATTATGTTAATGCCATATCTGCGGTGGGCACAGATTCCTCATTTTAATTGTTCGTCTGTAGACTGTGTTCAAATATTGCATGTAAAATCATTTTAAGATAAGGGTCGGCATAGGCTTCAGAACTGGGTAAAGGCTACAGATTTTACTACGGAATTTTTTTGGACGAAACGTTAAAACGACAAAAAACCGGCTGATGTTTTTTGCTACCGGCTCCTTCCTGCACAAGCTTTGACTCTGTCACTGGTTGATTCTCTTCTTTGCTTGTAACCTACTAACTCTATTTTTCTCTCATCCCAATATTTTATTTTCCATGCAGATGAAGTCTCTCGGAACGTCGCAGATTCCTCGTTCGCTGGATTCTACACTATTTGGGTTTGTTACAGTCGACGAGACCTCTCTGGGCCATTGAAAATGTATTTTCGAGAGGAAGCGACAAGGGAATGCACCTTAATTGGAAGTAATATTGCTCCTGTGACACAAGCCGGTCTTATGAATTGAATATTTCGGGATTGTGGTGTATACCCATAGCCAGCTAAAGCCCCCTGGTGATAGGAAAATGCTCCTTTGCGTTGTTCCCTGTCTGGATCAGCTGCACTGCTTAAACTTGCGTCTGATCGTTGTCTGCAGCCAGGGAGGATTTTCAGCTAGTTATGTTAAAATTTTAAGATTTATTCCAAAAATTCCCCAAAATTCTTTCCCCCCCCCCCCCCTCCTCATTAGTCAGACATGCAACAAACCATATCCCAGGGCCCAGGTAGCAACAGCATATGGATTTAGGTTGCAACTTCTCTCCGTTTTTCCTATTCCTGACTCGTTTTAGCAATGTTACTGTGTATGTGTTTCCTAGATCGTAACGCCGAAATATCATTTTGCAATCTTTCCGGTCGAAAGCGAATAAAACCTTACAAGACGAGAGCAGCGGAGTGATTTTGGACTTTTCCTAGTCCCTGAGACCCTAACTTGTGAGGATTTTTCAGCATTGATCACAAGTTTGGCTCTTGGGACCTAGGCGGAGGGGAATCAGCAGCTCTGGACACTGATATTGGTTGTGTATCT
Organism: Leptodactylus fuscus; assembly: GCF_031893055.1. Taxonomy (NCBI): domain Eukaryota; kingdom Metazoa; phylum Chordata; class Amphibia; order Anura; family Leptodactylidae; genus Leptodactylus; species Leptodactylus fuscus. The sequence continues at coordinate 14,717,733 of NC_134266.1, forward strand.
CTAACATTAGAGAATAAATCATGTTATTGTATATGCTCGGGGGGGGGGGGGGGGATGGACTGTGTGTATATTTGGTTTCTTTCGGCTTTAAAATAAAATATTTTTTATATTTACTAAGGGAATTGACTTGTGTTTTTTTCCCCCAATTTTCAGAATATATCTCGTATTTTATGCCTTTGACGTGAGATTCTATGAAATGTAATTAAAATTTTGACACTTTTGGCATCGTGTAGCCGTTTCATTCGGACATAAATTTATGGTATATGTCACGCTTTGTGTTTATTTTTTTTAATAAAATATAAATTGTCCTGTATTTTATGAAAAATTTGGTTTCCAGTGATGGCCACGTTTCCGACGGACCGTTCCATAGACCTCTCTGATAAAAAAGATTGCAGTCTAGACCTATAACCCACATACATCTTAAAATATGGACCTGTTCCTTTAAGTTATAGAAAATCCCAATTCTATCATTTTTATATTAAAATTGAATAAATAGATTTTACTTCTATTGAGCTAAAATTAAATCTCTAAAAATTATAAAATTCCAGCCAAAATTTTTTACATTTTTTTTTTTTTCCAGTGCCCGGTTATTTAAGGATAACCAGGCACGAGTGGGTTAAATGCATAATTCAGCCTTCTTTTTCAGATGCGCTTTGTTTGGTTTCCTTTTTTTTTCTTTTAATCATAGAGCCAATTGTATTTTTATCTTGCCTAAAATATGCGATAGTAGGTAATAATATCATACTGAACGACCGCGACAAAAATCTTCAGCTGGAGAATGTCAGAATGGGAGGGGGGAGGGAGAGAAGGAGAATCATGTGCGGTGCATACAAAAAAGGAGGGTTGTTAACAATTCGATGAATTCCTGGCGGGTAGACCAGACTGAGCCAGACGCATATATTAACTGCTGTCTGCTGCTGATGTGAGCTTGGTCAATGTGCTGGAAATGAAGGATCACCTAGGTTTTGACACCAGATTATTTGTACATTTTAATTTTTTTAAAGGCAAAAATCAATGCTATGACAGAGACGACCGCTTAACCCCTCCGATGCCATACAGATATCAGAAATTTCTATCTGCTGGGGAATCTATTGGTCTATGTATAGTTTTTGTTTCATAGAATTGGAAAAGCTCCCTGGTTATAGCTCAATAATATCATATGATACAGATTTTAACCTGTTCCTGCCCAGACGTCTGATATAGTCTGGTATACCAATGGAACGGTTAAGGGAATGATTGATCTTTGTTAATTACTTGTAAAACATCGGGATGACAAAAAAAATAGAATATACATCCTGCTGAATAAATTGGCTTAATGCAGATTTTATAAACGTTACAGTAGGATACAATAGAAAAATCTATTGACCTATTTAATCCAAATGATGTAGAATCAAAAAATCTAAAAGTTCCAAAAAAAAATTTGAAATTTTGGGGATGAAAAAATTTAACCTACTTTAGTTTGATCTATTATAGATTTTACTTATATCTAGCTAAAAATAAATCTGTAAATTTATAAGATCGCAAAAAAATATTTTTTTTCCAGTGCCCATTATTTAAAAAAATTAAAAAAAAATTGGCAGTTTTGGGGATGAAAAAATTTAACATACTTTGTTTGACCTATTATAGATTTTACTTATCTCTAGCTAAAGAATAAATCTCTAAATTTAGAAGATTATGGCAAAAAAGAAAAATCCAGTTCTTGGTTATTTAAATTTAAAAAAAAAAAATTGGCAATTTTAGGGATGAGAAATTTTAACATTCTTGTTTTAGTTGGCCTAGTATAAATTTTACTAAAAATGTATAAAATTTATAGCAAAAAAAATAAGAATTCTCTAATGCCCAGTTAAAAAAAATTAAAAATTTGGCAATTTTGGGGATGAAAAATTAACATTCCTAAGTTGACCTATTACTAAGATTCACTATTTTGAAGATTATACAGAGCGCTTTTTTTTTTTTTTTTAATTTGATATGGCAGCCATTTCATTCTGCATATTTTTTTAAGTTATTTATTGATCTATCGATCAGTAGATCCCAAAGAGAGCTAGGAGTATTCTGAGTTAATATATACTGTAATATCAGATAAATCCTCCTCTAAAGTATGGCAGAAGGGCAGCTGTCAGCCGTGCGATCATAATAATTACTGTGAAATCACTTTCCCTGTAAACTTCCCATCTTCCGGATTGCTGCATCCTATTTTTCCCTCAACACTGGGATTGATGGGCATGGTAAATTAGTCACTACTAACTGATGTAGATTTACTACAGTAGTGGGATCACTTGAAAAGGACAGTCAAAAATTCTTGGAAAAACACATTATAAAATCAAAAATAAAAATGGTAAAGCAAAAAATGTTGTAATAGAATATTGCCCTCTAAATAGCCTATAATGCCCTTATAGAGAGATATATGTATATAAATCCACAATTACCATCGACCAGGACTGTAAGGTTTTGTTGTCCCAATTTCCCCCAGCTCTTTTCTTATCAGCCAGTAACACATGCCAGTGTCTGCTATGGACGTCTTATAGATCCGGATGTACACTGGAGGCGAGAGAGGATTGACAAATATCAGGGCGTGGATTATAATAGGACTCATTACTTATCAACCAATTATATCGGATGACCCCGACTTGACACATACAGTATAAATAAGTATATAGAGTATAATGCACAATATGAAAAGAGGATACCCTTCAATGGTTCTTAAGATTGTGGCCATTTAGACCACATTGATTTTATGACCGGCCATGATACATGCCATGTTTTCTTAATGGTCAATAGAAAACTCCTTCGTCTTGATACTAGATTGTCCATTTTAACGTCCTTTAGGAAAATAAGCCGGGTTACAATAAATTTGAGACTCCATAGCTTATACTAAAGGGATAAGATTTTAACTATTTATTTTGGGGTAGACCAAAAAAAACAACTTAAATTATTAGTGTACAGTAAGAACTTCCGGCACTCAAAGTTGAAGCTTCCAAGGCAGTGGTTCTTAACCTTGTTTGAGGCACCAAACCCACCAGTTTCATCTGCACATTCACCGAACCCTTCTTTAGTGATAAATCAAATTATTTTTTTTTCCAAATTCAAGACATAGTTCTGTTTTTTTGTTTTTTTTGTTTTTTTTTTACTGGTACACAAAATGAACCGTGCCTAGGGTTCGATCGAACCCTGGTTAAGAACCGCTGTTCCAAGGTGTATATTTTTATTAACATCCAACAATGTGAACAAACGTTTCGGTCTGGTATAGACCTTCTTCAGTATTTCGGTGTTATGGTTGAAAGTGAGGTGGAAGCTAAAGAGTAGAGGACAGGGAGTCCAGGTCAGATGACAAAACTAATAAAATACATAAAATCTGCCCTAATGCAGAAACGTTTCCTAAGAGATTTTTTTTACTTTACTAAATTGCGAAATGACTAAATGACAATTAATAATATAAAGGTTTTTAAAACCTATACAAAGTAATCTATTCTTCCCCAGAAACCTAAATGTGTGAATTGTAAAAATCTAAAATTGTAATCTAATTAGTATTTAATGAATGTAAATGATGGTAAGTAAAAAAAATCTCCTAACCTATTAGGGAATTAAACTTTATAAAAATAAATTCTAATCCATTAAATCTTGACGCACATTTACCATACTTGTATTCTCCATAATTAACTTATACTCAATGCAAATCATGCAGATGAATCAATAAATATGAAATCTGAATGTTAAATATTTTAATTAACTGCTAAATTTGTATTTGCAATTATATTATTTGCCATCTTACAGGTTAAAGTTATAACTATTGTTAAAACTGAGAAATTGGTTGTGATTTTTGTAACATGCAACCGTGTATAAATATATTAACGATTAAAAATTATACCATGAACTAGTTACATAATATATACACAATCTCTTTTTTTAATACACAGAGGTAAAGTTTACAGTAGGTTCTAGCATTCACTAGATTTAGTGTTTATTAAAATAAATATTTTTACAGACTAGGTGACCAGTTACAATATTTCACTGTACAGGGTATTTTACAAATGAAAGTACTCTTTGACTCTTGGTTTGTGAGGATATGTTCATGTATTAGAACAGCACACCAAGTGGTTAGGCATGGCATTGCATGTAAGTTTAAATTTAGCATCTCGCATAGTGTGTGTGTGTGTGTGTGTGTGTGTGTGTGTGTGTAAAAGAAGTTGTCTGTTCCCAAATACTTGAAAGAAAATATCAAAAGCTTATGAGATGAGGAACAAGTGGTTCTTCAGTATAACTGTTAGCAGGTAGGGACTTAAAAAGGTTGACCAAGATTAGAATTTTATTTTTTCCCAAAAAGCACCCATCTCCTCCAGGTCTATATTCACATTAAATAAAAACTTGTCTATCCTACTAATATTATAAATGGGAAAGTTTGGATGTTTGTTCCTCAATCACGTAAAAACAGCTGAACGGATTTGAATGAGCTCTGGCACATTAGATAGTTTGTAACCTCGATTAAAACATAGGCTACTTTTTATCCCGGTAAATGACACAGCTTCACAACTGTTATGAATTTATGTTCACATTTATTAGACCTGAGATAAGGCTGCAGCCATAGCAGTGTGTTATCTCTCTGTGTAAGCACTCAGCTAACACTCAGTGTGTACACACATTTGCATATTATCTGATCTACGCCAGGCTGACACACTGGATGGGAAAACCACTTTAATCCAAACTGGCAGTTTGCTACTTTTAAACAGGCCGGGAAAAGAAAAATCTAATTTGTTGCAAAATTCTAAAACGACAGCAACGAAGGAAGCCAGAAGTCGGAGTTCTCCTCAAGCAGAGCTGAGGGGGATCATTGGTGCCAACAACACGCTCATTATAAAATGGCGGCCGCTCTTGGGGATAATTACATGTAAGATACACACATACAAGATACACGTCTTATACATTTTATATTTTGTTGGTCAAACTTTCCACAGGTTCAGATAGCTATCTAAGATGTATATAATCCCCCTATGGCAGATATAGGGGAAGATAAGAAATATACAGATGGATCTCAACTGGCCATGGAGTGGAAAGCCTCAGACATGTCTGGCTTAAGTTTTCTCTCCTATTCAGTACTTGCGCACTTCTTGGTTACGCCAGGCGTACATGTGTTTGGCAGAATCGGGGAAGATGGCCGACACCATTGGAGTAAAGTCCTAATGACTTTATAAATACTGATAATAACTTGCCTTTACTAAGTTCTGTGAGAAATCAAAATTTAGCTTATTACTTATTTGGCTGACACTTATTCCTCCTAAGCCCCCCAAAGCTATGCACGCTTACCTAAGTGTGTTATATGGATGGAGAGTAAGCTGCTCAGATATCTCATGCAATTTCGAGAACTAAAAGATCAGGCATGTTGATATTCGATAGCCTGATCCTTCGTTCCCTTGACCTCGGTGGTCAGGGGGGTATTGGTACACCCCATTGTACATATTTTTATATCAATTTAACAAACCAGTAGTGAGAAGCTTTACTTGGCTAAAACAGCATTGTCATCTCGGTACTTGCAGACCGTTTTTGGCAGAACTCGGCGGGGAGGTTGTTCCGCCGCCATCTTGGAACACTAAACACAGATCTTCTGTGGATGTTGGCTTGCTCCAATCCGTCTGTCTTTTCTTGTCGTCCCAGACAGACTGGATAATATCAGGGCTATATTTGTAGAGGCCATATCATCACTTCCAGGACTCCTCCACCAAAGGAGACAGGTCACACCGAATATTGGTGGGATCTAGATTTCTCTTTCATTCACTTCATTTTGTTAATTGCCAAAAATAAACCATTAGCACTTCGATTTCTGAAAGCATTCTTACTTTAAAGCAGTTTTTTTTTTTTACCAACGTTAGGTGCAGATCTAGCACACCTTTGTGGCGTCCTGAGTAGCAGGTGTTAGACTTTTAGTAGATATCCACAGAAGATGCCACAAGTATCTGGTGCTTCCGACTCTGGGATCTGTGTCTGGACTCAGAATTGGGGTCTCCTAACTCCTATAACACCTAATATAGTTAGAAAATCCAGTTTGGAGAATGAAGACGTGGTCGTGCATAAAGCAGTGAATGTGCAAGTTCTCTGAGGGCCCATTCGCACGGAGGAATTTGGTGTGGAATTTTCCATGCTGGAAAAACAAGCCTTCCATTGATTTCAATGGGTTCTGCTACCTCTTTTTTTTTTTTTTTTTCCACTAGTGGAATTTTCCTCTAGCAGAAAATTCTGCACCAAATTCCTCTCCATTTTCCTCTATGTGAATAGACCCTTAGGGAACAAATTACAAAGTTGGGGAAAGTGTACTTAACCCTTACCTGACCTCTGCCACCATAGCCACTGAGTCTCTGCTGTATTATACTGCAGAGACCCATCACTAATGCTTACAAACAGCGCTTGCACTGTTCATTGGGCCCTGCAATAAAGACGTCCTCTACATCCCTGTGCATGGAAGAATAAAAAGGTTATGGGTTTCAGAATATGGCAACTTTTTAAAAATAATTTTTTTTTTTTTTTGAATAGTTTTAGATTACATTAAGTTTACATTAGTTAAGGGGTTAAAATGTTAACAAAACCATATAAATGTGGTATTCCCGGAATCCTACCGAAACATAGAATACAGCTGACATATCATTTTCGCCGTAAGAAACGAAGCCCGCAAGAAAGTGGCACAAATCCACTTTTTCTCCAATTCCCCCCCCTTCTGAATTTTATTCCAGCCTCCCTGTACCTTGTACAGAATAATAAATGGTACCATTATGTAGAACAACTTTCCCTAAGCCCTCATATGGCTCTGTAAATGGAAAAATAACACTGCTACGGGGGTTTGGGAGATGGGGAGTCAAAATCGAAAATCAAAAAACGTTCCGCGTGGGAAGGGGTTAAAGAAGTTGAGACATTGGATTGTTTTACTTCCCTGCCATCTAACCTTTAACCTTCCTGGTCTCATTGCCACCATGTCATGCAAAGTACACAGCGTGGGCCGTGTCACTGTAACATTACCAAGATGAATAGAATGAGAAAACAGAATTATACTCGTCGGCCATAAATGAATCATCTCAGTCTCTATCTGTGTAATATTCCAATTCTATGAAACTATTGGGGAATAAATAACTTAAGTTGGTTTTAGATTGACCTTGACATTACCAATGAAAAACATGTATTTTCTAGCTTTCTATTTTGTAGGACAATGATGCCGGAGCTTACTTAATAATATACATGATCAGATGTAATTGAAATAATAGAACAAGCTCCATTCAATGAGTAGCAATCTAATTGCCGGGTCATTATTCCATCTAGGCAGAGGTTCGGCTAACTCGGTATAAACAAAATTAAAGTGCAATGCGTAAACTTCTGCAAACTGGAAGAGAAGACAAATGTAAGGTGAGAGGGCACGGCAGGGGGCACCATAGACTGGCGAATAGATGGACTATGGGAGAAGAGCATTACTGACCAGAAATGGATGTGTCCGGTCACCTGGAAGAAATACTATATGGGATACAGAATACTATATGGGCACAGGGATACAGAATAAGAGTTCCACCTGAGTCATGAGGACCGAGTGAGCCCAAAGACCCCATTCCTGGAGAAGAATAATCCAATAATAGAAATGGCACCATGTAGGTAAGGAGACCATTAATAGTGTTTTCACTAAGACACAGGACAGAACCCAAGATTAAAATAACTTTTTTGTCATAAATAAATATACATACAGTATAGGGATAATACACACAGTGATGTCACAGTACAGAGATAATACACACAATGATGTCACAGTACAGGGATAATACACACAGTGATGTCACAGTACAGGGATAATACACACAGTGATGTCACAGTACAGAGATAATACACACAGTGATGTCACAGTACAGGGATAATACACACAGTGATGTCACAGTACAGGGATAATACACACAGTGATGTCACAGTACAGAGATAATACACACAGTGATGTCACAGTACAGAGGTAATACACATAGTGATGTCACAGTACAGGGATAATACACACAGTGATGTCACAGTACAGGGATAATACACACAGTGATGTCACAGTACAGAGATAATACACAGTGATGTCACAGTACAGAGATAATACAGTGATGTCACAGTACAGAGATAATACACACAGTGATGTCACAGTACAGAGATAACATACCTCCCAACTTTTGAAGAACCGAAAGAGGGACAAAATGTGCGGCGCGCCGCGGCAAATTTAGCCCCACCCACTTTTGTGTTGACTCCGCCCACTCGTTAATTTTTCATGTGCCCGCACACAGTATAATCCTTCTACAGTCACCCGTAAGTTATATGTCCCCCCTCTATCTCTCCCCCAGTTTCATATACACCCTTCATCTGCCCCCAGTTTCATGTCCCTCTTCCATCTCTGCCCCCAGATTCATGTCCCTCCATCTCTGCCCCCGGATTCATGTCCCTCTTCCATCTCTGCCCCCAGATTCATGTCCCTCCATCTCTGCCCCCGGATTCATGTCCCTCCATCTCTGCCCCCGGATTCATGTCCCTCCATCTCTGCCCCCAGACTCATGTCCCTCCATCTCTGCCCCCAGATTCATGTCCCTCCATCTCTGCCCCCAGATTCATGTCCCTCCATCTCTGCCCCCAGATTCATGTCCCTCCATCTCTGCCCCCAGATTCATGTCCCTCCATCTCTGCCCCCAGATTCATGTCCCTCCATCTCTGCCCCCAGATTCATGTCCCTCCATCTCTGCCCCCAGATTCATGTCCTCTCCATCTCTGCCCCCAGATTCATGTCCCACATCTCTGCCCCCAGATTCCTGTCCCTCCATCTCTGCCCCCAGATTCATGTCCCCCATCTCTGCCCTCAGATTCATGTCCCTCCATCTCTGCCCCCAAATTCATGTCCTCTCCATCTCTGCCCCCAGATTCATGTCCCCCCATCTATGCCCCCAGTTTCATGCCCCTCTTCCATCTCTGCCCCCAGATTCATGTCCCTCCATCTCTGCCCCCAGATTCATGTCCCCTCCATCTCTGCCCCCAGATTCATGTCCCACATCTCTGCTCCCAGATTCATGTCCCCTCCATCTCTGCCCCCAGATTCATGTCCCACATCTCTGCCCCCAGATTCATGTCCCACATCTCTGCCCCCAGATTCATGTCCCTCCATCTCTGCCCCCAGATTCATGTCCCTCCATCTCTGCCCCCAGATTCATGTCCCCTCCATCTCTGCCCCCAGATTCATGTCCCTCCATCTCTGCCCCCAGATTCATGTCCCTCCATCTCTGCCCCCAGATTCATGTCCCTCCATCTCTGCCCCCAGATTCATGTCCCTCCATCTCTGCCCCCAGATTCATGTCCCTCCATCTCTGCCCCCAGATTCATGTCCCTCCATCTCTGCCCCCAGATTCATGTCCCTCCATCTCTGCCCCCAGATTCATGTCCCCTCCATCTCTGCCCCCAGATTCATGTCCCACATCTCTGCTCCCAGATTCATGTCCCCTCCATCTCTGCCCCCAGATTCATGTCCCACATCTCTGCCCCCAGATTCATGTCCCACATCTCTGCCCCCAGATTCATGTCCCTCCATCTCTGCCCCCAGATTCATGTCCCTCCATCTCTGCCCCCAGATTCATGTCCCCTCCATCTCTGCCCCCAGATTCATGTCCCTCCATCTCTGCCCCCAGATTCATGTCCCTCCATCTCTGCCCCCAGATTCATGTCCCTCCATCTCTGCCCCCAGATTCATGTCCCTCCATCTCTGCCCCCAGATTCATGTCCCACATCTCTGCCCCCAGATTCCTGTCCCTCCATCTCTGCCCCCAGATTCATGTCCCCCCATCTATGCCCCCAGTTTCATGTCCCTCTTCCATCTCTGCCCCCAGATTCCTGTCCCTCCATCTCTGCCCCCAGATTCATGTCCCTCCATCTCTGCCCCCAGATTCATGTCCCATCCATCTCTGCCCCCAGATTCATGTCCCACATCTCTGCCCCCAGATTCATGTCCCCTCCATCTCTGCCCCCAGATTCATGTCCCACATCTCTGCCCCCAGATTCATGTCCCACATCTCTGCCCCCAGATTCATGTCCCTCCATCTCTGCCCCCAGATTCATGTCCCTCCATCTCTGCCCCCAGATTCATGTCCCCTCCATCTCTGCCCCCAGATTCATGTCCCCTCCATCTCTGCCCCCAGATTCATGTCCCTCCATCTCTGCCCCCAGATTCATGTCCCTCCATCTCTGCCCCCAGATTCATGTCCCTCCATCTCTTCCCCCCGATTCATGTCCTCTCCATCTCTGCCCCCAGATTCATGTCCCACATCTCTGCCCCCAGATTCCTGTCCCTCCATCTCTGCCCCCAGATTCATGTCCCCCATCTCTGCCCCCAGATTCATGTCCCTCCATCTCTGCCCCCAAATTCATGTCCTCTCCATCTCTGCCCCCAGATTCATGTCCCCCATCTCTGCCCTCAGATTCATGTCCTCTCCATCTCTGCCCCCAGATTCATGTCCCCCATCTCTGCCCCAATGTCATGCCGTCCTCTCCTTCATCTGCCCCCAGATTCACGTTCCACCTCCACATTAAACTTACCTTCTCCTCCGCTCCCTCGCCGCCTCTCTCGCTGACACATGCGGCTGAAGGAAGGAGCTGACACAGGTCAGCTGACACAGGTCAGCTCCTCGCTTCGATAATTAGAACAGAATTCCAGCATTCTCGGACAAGAAGATAATATAAAATCTTTTTCTTTATTTCTTCATATAAAACATATTATTCCATATCCTAGAGGTGCTGTATCGGCAGATCCAGCGTATCGTTACTGACAAATGGCATTTGTCAGTAACGATACGCTGGATCTGCCGATACAGCACCTCTAGGAATATGGAATAATATGTTTTATATGAAGAAATAAAGAAAAAGATTTTATATTATCTTCTTGTCCGTGAATGCTGGAATTCTGTTCTAATTATCAAAGTCTTCACTGACCGAGGGAGTCCATCGGTGTCCGTGCATCTCGGCTAGAGGTATTAGGAGATTATTCACAAGCTATTGGGTGAGCTGGTATTATTTTTTGATTTTTATGCAGCTCCGCGCTTCGCCGCTGCCCGCCTCTCTCCCTGACACACGCGGCTGAAGCTGCTCGCGTGCTCGCTTCGCCGCTGCGTCTCTCTCTCTCGCTGACACATGCGGCTGAAGCGAGGAGCTGACCTGTGTCAGCTCCTCGCTTCGCTGCTGCCGCCGGCTCCTGGCTTGTAGACGCGATGTACAAGCCAGGAGCCGGCAGCAGCGGTGAAGCGAGGAGCTGACACAGGACGCAGATCTGGACGCAGATCTGAGTTGAAATCGGGACATACCTCCCTCCAACCGGGACCGCGGGACATGTCACCCAAATCGGGACTGTCCCGCGGAAATCGGGACGGTTGGGAGGTATGAGATAATACACACAGTGATGTCACAGTACAGGGATAATACACACAGTGATGTCACAGTACAGGATAATGCACACAGTGATGTCACAGTACAGAAATAATACACACAGTGATGTCACAGTACAAAGATAATACACACAGTGATGTCACAGTACAGGGATAATACACACAGTGATGCCACAGTACAGGATAATACACACAGTGATGTCACAGTACAGGGATAATACACACAGTGATGTCACAGTACAGAGATAATACACACAGTGATGTCACAGTACAGAGATAATACACACAGTGATGTCACAGTACAGAGATAATACACACAGTGATGTCACAGTACAGAGATAATACACACAGTGATGTCACAGTACAGGGATAATACACACAGTGATGTCACAGTACAAAGATAATACACACAGTGATGTCACAGTACAGAGATAATACACACAGTGATGTCACAGTACAGGATAATGCACACAGTGATGTCACAGTACATGATAATACACACAGTGATGTCACAGTACAGGGATAATACACACAGTGATGTCACAGTACAGGATAATACATACAGTGATGTCACAGTACAGGGATAATACACACAGTGATGTCACAGTACAGGGATAATTCACACAGTGATGTCACAGTACAGGGATAATACACACAGTGATGTCACAGTACAGGGTAATACACACAGTGATGTCACAGTACAGGGTAATACACACAGTGATGTCACAGTGCAGAGATAATACACACAGTGATGTCACAGTGCAGAGATAATACACACAGTGATGTCACAGTACAGAGATAATACACACAGTGATGTCACAGTACAGGATAATGCACACAGTGATGTCACAGTACAGGATAATACACACAGTGATGTCACAGTACAGAGATAATGCACACAGTGATGTCACAGTACAGAGATAATGCACACAGTGATGTCACAGTACAGGGATAATTCACACAGTGATGTCACAGTACAGAGATAATTCACACAGTGATGTCACAGTACAGGGATAATACACACAGTGATGTCACAGTACAGGATAATACACACAGTAATGTCACAGTACAGAGATAATACACACAGTGATGTCAAAGTACAGGATAATACACACAGTGATATCACAGTACAGGGATAATACACGCAGTGATATCACAGTACAGGGATAATACACGCAGTGATGTCACAGTACAGGGATAATTCACACAGTGATGTCACAGTACAGAGATAATTCACACAGTGATGTCACAGTACAGGGATAATACACACAGTGATATCACAGTACAGGGATAATACACGCAGTGATATCACAGTACAGGGATAATACACACAGTGATGTCACAGTACAGGATAATGCACACAGTTATGTCACAGTACAGAAATAATACACACAGTGATGTCACAGTACAAAGATAATACACACAGTGATGTCACAGTACAGGGATAATACACACAGTGATGCCACAGTACAGGATAATACACACAGTGATGTCACAGTACAGGGATAATACACACAGTGATGTCACAGTACAGGATAATTCACACAGTGATGTCACAGTACAGAGATAATACACACAGTGATGTCACAGTACAGAGATAATACACACAGTGATGTCACAGTACAGAGATAATACACACAGTGATGTCACAGTACAGAGATAATACACACAGTGATGTCACAGTACAGGGATAATACACACAGTGATGTCACAGTACAAAGATAATACACACAGTGATGTCACAGTACAGAGATAATACACACAGTGATGTCACAGTACAGGATAATGCACACAGTGATGTCACAGTACATGATAATACACACAGTGATGTCACAGTACAGGGATAATACACACAGTGATGTCACAGTACAGGCTAATACATACAGTGATGTCACAGTACAGGGATAATACACACAGTGATGTCACAGTACAGGGATAATTCACACAGTGATGTCACAGTACAGGGATAATACACACAGTGATGTCACAGTACAGGGTAATACACACAGTGATGTCACAGTACAGGGTAATACACACAGTGATGTCACAGTGCAGAGATAATACACACAGTGATGTCACAGTGCAGAGATAATACACACAGTGATGTCACAGTACAGAGATAATACACACAGTGATGTCACAGTACAGGATAATGCACACAGTGATGTCACAGTACAGGATAATACACACAGTGATGTCACAGTACAGAGATAATGCACACAGTGATGTCACAGTACAGAGATAATGCACACAGTGATGTCACAGTACAGGGATAATTCACACAGTGATGTCACAGTACAGAGATAATTCACACAGTGATGTCACAGTACAGGGATAATACACACAGTGATGTCACAGTACAGGATAATACACACAGTGATGTCACAGTACAGGATAATACACACAGTGATGTCAAAGTACAGGATAATACACACAGTGATGTCACAGTACAGAGATAATACACACAGTGATGTCACAGTACAGGATAATACACACAGTGATGTCACAGTACAGAGATAATACACACAGTGATGTCACAGTACAGGATAATACACACAGTGACGTCACAGTACAGAGATAATACACACAGTGACGTCACAGTACAGGATAATGCACACAGTGATGTCACAGTACAGAGATAATACACACAGTGATGTCACAGTACAGGATAATACACACAGTAATGTCACAGTACAGGGATAATACACACAGTGATGTCACAGTACAGAGATAATACACACAGTGATGTCACAGTACAGAGATAATACACACAGTGATGTCACAGTACAGAGATAATACACACAGTGATGTCACAGTACAGGGATAATTCACACAGTGATGTCACAGTACAGAGATAATACACACAGTGATGTCACAGTACAGGATAATGCACACAGTGATGTCACAGTACAGGATAATGCACACAGTGATGTCACAGTACAGGATAATACACACAGTGATGTCACAGTACAGGATAATACACACAGTGATGTCACAGTACAGAGATAATACACACAGTGATGTCACAGTACAGGATAATACACACAGTGATGTCACAGTACAGGGATAATACACATTGATGTCACAGTACAGAGATAATGCACACAGCATACCTCCCAACCGTCCCGATTTCCGCGGGACAGTCCCGATTTGGGTGACATGTCCCGCGGTCCCGGTTGGAGGGAGGTATGTCCCGATTTCAACTCAGATCTGCGTCCAGAGGACGCGATGTACAAGCCAGGAGCCGGCGGCAGCAGTGAAGCGAGGAGCTGACACAGGTCAGCTCCTCGCTTCAGCCGCATGTGTCAGCGAGAGAGACGCAGCGGCGAAGCGAGCACGCGAGCAGCTTCAGCCGCGTGTGTCAGGGAGAGAGGCGGGCAGCGGCGAAGCGAGGAGCTGACCTGTGTCAGCTCCTTCCTTCAGCCGCATGTGTCAGCGAGAGAGGCGGCGAGGGAGCGGAGGAGAAGGTAAGTTTAATGTGGAGGTGGAACGTGAATCTGGGGGCAGATGAAGGAGAGGACGGCATGACATTGGGGCAGAGATGGGGGACATGAATCTGGGGGCAGAGATGGAGAGGACATGAATCTGGGGGCAGAGATGGGGAACATGAATCTGGGGGCAGAGATGGGGGACATGAATCTGGGGGCAGAGATGGAGGGACATGAATCTGGGGGCAGAGATGTGGGACATGAATCTGGGGGCAGAGATGTGGGGACATGAATCTGGGGGCAGAGATGGAGGGACATGAATCTGGGGGCAGAGATGGAGGGACATGAATCTGGGGGCAGAGATGGAGGGGACATGAATCTGGGGGCAGAGATGGAGGGACATGAATCTGGGGGCAGAGATGGAGGGACATGAATCTGGGGGCAGAGATGTGGGACATGAATCTGGGGGCAGAGATGGAGGGACATGAATCTGGGGGCAGAGATGGAAGAGGGACATGAAACTGGGGGCAGATGAAGGGTGTATATGAAACTGGGGGAGAGATAGAGGGGGGACATATAATTTACAGGTGACTGTAGGAGGATTATACTGTGTGCGGGCACATGAAAAATTAACGAGTGGGCGGAGTCAACACAAAAGTGGGTGGGGCTAAACTTGCCGCGGCGCGCTACGCGCGCCGCACATTTTGTCCCTCTTTCGGTTCCTCAAAAGTTGGGAGGTATGACACAGTGATGTCACAGTACAGGGATAATTCACACAGTGATGTCACAGTACAGGGATAATACACACAGTGATGTCACAGTACAGAGATAATACACACAGTGATGTCACAGTACAGAGATAATACACACAGTGATGTCACAGTACAGGGATAATACACACAGTGATGTCACAGTACAGGATAATGCACACAGTGATGTCACAGTACAGAGATAATACACACAGTGATGTCACAGTACAGAGATAATACACACAGTGATGTCACAGTACAGAGATAATACACACAGTGATGTCACAGTACAGAGATAATACACAAAGTGATGTCACACTACAGGGATAATACACACAGTGATGTCACAGTACAGGGATAATACACACAGTGATGTCACAGTACAGGGAAAATACACACAGTGATGTCACAGTACAGGGATAATACACACAGTGATGTCACAGTACAGAGATAATACACACAGTGATGTCACACTACAGGGATAATACACACAGTGAACTTGCTCTAGTGCCACCTTTTGTAAGGTAGCCCCCTATAGATCAATGCATTTTTTTTTCCAGAAAATCTTAGAGCATAATATACAAGAAGCAGGTTGAAGAAAATTCAGTAACAACAGCAGAAATACACAGGGATTGAAAAAAATTGTGGTTGCCACTCATTGCCTTCCCCAGATTGTCATTTTTTAATGGTTCAATCACATTCTATCAGATATTATATTATCGCACAAGAGACAGAATTGACGTCAGACATCATGAGCGCAGATGAGAATTCACAAATATAAAAAAAAACAACAACATTTTTTGTGTCTTGGAAGACGGACATTATAATTATTAAGTAGATATTTTGTCCTTTGATGTCAGGATGAACGTTCGGTAGATTGTCTCAGTCTATATAAAGATGGTTGGTTTTCTATATTCCAGTGTGTGTACTCAAACATATCAAAGTTAAATGAGACGTTTCACAAGACAAAGACAGTTGAATAGCGGTGACATAATACCGTCATTGTATTTATACCCCACAGAGTGACAATGCTATAAACATTCATAAAGCAAAAAGTTACGTTAATGAATCCTCATACTCTGGCGCGATTCATTCCTCATTCCCTTTCTGAGAAGGCATTTTGGAGTAGAGGGGAGAGGAATCACATTCTAAGGCTGAGGCCACACGTTGCAGAAATGCACAGCTGTTTTTGCAGAAAAGTAGAATTTTTAATGTTTCAAAAAGGTAGAACTTTTTATTGCAAACTTCGATGGTTTCTCAAGCCAAAGCCAAAAATGGAGGAAGAATTTCCTTTGTACTTCTGAGTTCCTTCGTACTCTTCGCTTTGGCTCCAAAAGCAAAAAACACAACGGCATCGGCCTTATTCACACATCATTGAAAAATGTTTTAGAACAGCCGGCCATTTCAAAAACAATGACAAAGATTGAATTAAAGAGGTTGTCCCATCCAGTGGCGTAACTAGGAATGGCAGGGCCCCGTGGCGAACTTTTGACACGGGCCCCCCCACCCGACCGACACCGACGCCGAAGACCTTGACCGACCCCCTCCTACGCATTCCTGCGTGCTCTATTATCCCCATAGTGACCCCTGCACACAGTATTATTCCCCATAGTGGCCCCTTCACACAGTATTATTCCCCATAGTGGCCCCTGCACACAGTATTATCCCCCATAGTGGCCCCTGCACACAGTATTATCCCCCATAGTGGCCCCTGCACACAGTATTATGCCTCATAGTGGCCCCTGCACACAGTATTATCCCCCATAGTGGCCCCTCCACACAGTATTATCCCCCATAGTGGCCCCTGCACACAGTATTATGTCCCATAGTGGCCCATGCACACAGTATTATCCCCCATAGTGGCTCCTCCACACAGTATTATACCCCGTAGTGGCCCCTCCACACAGTATTATCCCCCATAGTGGCCCCTCCACACAGTATTATGTCCCATAGTGGCCCCTGCACACAGTATTATCCCCCATAGTGGCCCCTGCACACAGTATTATGCCCCATAGTGGCCCCTGCACACAGTATTATCCTCCATAGTCGCCCCTGCACACAGTACTATGTCCCACTGTGGACCCCCATAAACAATTATTATACTCTAGGGTCTTTTCAGACCCCAGAGTATAATAATCGGAGACCATTGGGGAGAAAAACATTAAAAAAACACTGTTACTCACCCATCTCCCGGCTCCTACGATGTCGGCCTCCGAAGTAGTCCATCTTCAATGACGTCAGACGTCACATGACCCGGGACGCAGGCTGGGGTCATGAGACGTCAGACGACTAGACCAAAGCTTGCCTGGTTCGTGAAGAGATAAGTAACAGTGTTTTTATATTTCTTACATCTCCCGGGCCGCCAGTCATTATACTCGTGGGTCCAAAAAGACCCCCGAGTATAATGATAGCAGCGGTAGCGGCTGTCACCGGGCCCCTAATGTCCCGGGCCCTGTGGCAGCTGCCTCTGCTGCTTCAGCAGTAGTTACACCACTGGTCCCATCTCAAGGATCCTATCTATTCTGGTGGCTTATGTAAATTGATATACTAATGACACTATTTAATATCTCATGGGATGTACTAGGTAGCTGGAAAAAAAAATTAGAAATAGGTTTGAATTAGAAAAAAACAGTTCTGTCATTTTCCTGTGGGTTTTGTTTTTTACGGGATTCTCTGTAGAATGAAACTTATTAACAAGGCAACAATCTTTATTCTGCAGAGTTGTACGATTATAGAGATTTAAAAAAAAAATATATATATATATATATATATATATATATATATATATATATATATATTGCTATAACATATCGCTTCTAACACCTGTAACTTTTTAGGGTATGTTCACATCACAGAATTTGAAGATTTTGAGACTTTCGAGTCTTCTGCAGGCCCTGTGGAACCTGTGCTGGAAGACTGAAGTCTATTTTGTTCAAAGTACATAGCAATGTGCACATCCACCTAATGAGCTGAGTGCTGGTGGACAAACATGCTTAGTCACCCTCTCCACATCTAGATCTAGGGGCTTTAGGGGCTTGATTTTTGTGGGACGAACTATATATACTAAGGACACTATTTAATATAGCATGGGATGTATGAGCTGAGTGCTGGTGGACACACATGCTGTCACCCTCTCCACATCTAGATCTTAGGGCTTTAACAGTTTGATTTTTTTGCGGGATGAACTGTATATACTAATGACACTATTTAATATCTCACGGGATGTATGAGCTGAGTACCAGAGGACAAACATGCTCAGTCACTCTCCACATCTAGATCTAGGGGCTTGATTTTTGTGGGACGAACTGTATATACTAATGACATTATTTAATATCTCATGGGATGTATGAGCTGAGTTCTGGTGGACACACATGCTCAGTCACACTCTCCACATCTAGATCTAGGGGCTTTAGGGGCTTGATTTTTGTGGGATGAACTGTATATACTAATGATACTATTTAATATCTCATGGGATGTATGAGCTGAGTGCGGGTGGACAAACATGCTCAGTCACCCTCTCCACATCTAGATCTAGGGGCTTGATTTTTGTGGGATGAACTGTATATACTAATGACACTATTTAATATCTCATGGGATATATGAGCTGAGTGCCCATGGACACACATGCTCAGTCACCC
Source organism: Leptodactylus fuscus (assembly GCF_031893055.1). Lineage (NCBI taxonomy): Eukaryota > Metazoa > Chordata > Amphibia > Anura > Leptodactylidae > Leptodactylus > Leptodactylus fuscus. The sequence continues at coordinate 14,736,953 of NC_134266.1, forward strand.
TCTCCACATCTAGACCTTTCCAGAGTGAGATCTAGAACAGAACAGCCAATAGAAATAACTTCCTGCTCTGCTTGTCAGAGAAGTAGCAGAACATTTTCAATACATGACAGTATAACTAAGAGGAATTCTTCTAGGGACTATATTGTCAGCTTTCAGATTACAAAGGATAGTGATTGTGTCCTAAACCTGCCCTGACGCACAGATTAACAACAGCACTGAGGATGACACTCGGAGGCTAAAATGGTGAAGTATTTGGTTTATTCTAGGGCAGCTGCAGATTACTTAAGAACAGTCTTAACAAGCCTTTTAGATCTTTAAGTATGAAAATAAATCTTAAGATAATCCATTCAAGAAATACATGGAAAATCAAACCTATTGTTCTGCAGCAGAATGCCTAGCAATACTTCTCTGCAGTTCGCGTAGAGGAATTTAATATGGATGGATTTACTTAGCAAAACACATCGGGGCTAAATCGTAAAGACCTTACTAAAACTTCTCCTCTGATAAACTCTCCGATCCTTTTATGCCTAGACTTCTGTGCTGATTCATTTCCTAACAAAACAGAAGTGGTTCAAGTTTCCTTACAAACAGGTTTAAAGCCCTTGCATACAATATGCTGCAAAAGTTTTAGGCAGACGTTGGAGCAATTTCCCAAATTTAGTGATCATTCTCCTAGTGCAGGCTGCACAATGATACAACTTATATCAATTTGCAGTATTTCCTATTAATAAAAATTGTAGAACTATAATTGGTATATAAACCATATCATATTGGCCCTTATGTATTATTAGCAGGTCTGAAAATGGAAGAATTTGCAAAAAAAAATTAACCATATTGTATTTATGTAACTTTTTGCCAAATATCTACAATTATGTGAACTGTAAGGATGGATTTCTGCAGTAAAAAGTTTTCAGATTTTTTCATGGAATATTCTCTTAAATGCTTTACCTGGATTTTTCTATAACTTGCCGTTAAGTCTAGGTGACAAGTCCATGGAAAAATTTCAGCGTGATGCATTTCGGTAGACTCGGTGACCAAATGTGCTCTTTGAATTGGAACGATGTCATGTAGAAAGAAAAACTGGTCTCACAATGGAACTGCTGTAATACTAGCTGGAGGTGAAAATGCGGGGCTGGTAAATTATAGTAATTTGCATGCAAAAGAGTTAAAGAAAGTAAAGTAGGCCATGAGACAAATGAAGAAGGATTCATTAGGCTCCATCAGTTTCCGCTCACTAGTCCAGTGCTTGTCAGGGCAATACTAAAAGTATTCGAGAATTACTATATGTTCATGTTATGGGGATAATGTCCATCCTTAAGGAGAGACCACCTATTAGGTGTGTGGTTACTTATACAGACATAGTCGCTCCACTGCAAGGGATCATGTTTTATACCAAGACAGTTTCTCAGCTACGGACAGCTGTTTCGGTCTGGTTGGACCTCGTCAGCGCAGCGTAGAGAGAACTGACTTGGTAGAAGTGAGAGGCTGAGAGACCAGATTATGGGGATAATGTCACTCCTTAAGGAGAGACCACCTATTAGGTGTGTGGAGAGTTATACAGCCATAGTCGCTCCACTGTAAGGGATCATGGGAGGAATATGCAAATCTGTCTCCCAAGATGTAAATAGGGAGACAGTGCCTCTGTTATGCTGCCCTCTATAGGAAGCACCCTGAACATCATGCCCGACGTTCCCAGAAGCCTTTACTGCATAATGTGGGATTTCTACCAAGTCAGTTTCTCAGATACGGACGGCTGTTTCGGTCTGGTTGGACCTCGTCAGGTCTACCTGTTACATAAAATATACCACCTTTCTAAATAGCAGAAGGTAGGTGAAGGTCCCATTTCATATTTTGCCTTGGGGACCATGAGTGTCAAGTTACACCTGTGGATAAGAGGATAGTTTAGTTAACTTGTGGTCAAGTGGTCAGGTTTACAATCTTGATGGGGGATGAGAGAAACAAAGGTAAGAGAAGATGCCAGGATTTTTAGAAAATTATTTAGATTCACTTACTCCTAGTCAGAGGTAAACATACAGAATGATGTTGGTGTCTGTTGATCTAGCACCCCTCCCCACCCCACGTCATCACACCTCCTGCGCTGAGACGCAGACGTCGTATTGCCAGGTGAAAAGAGGAAGCAGCGGTGAGATAGGTAAGTAATATACCTTTTTTTGTTGTTGTTTTATAATAGGACTGTCCTCAGCAGGTAGAGGCCTACTTACCTATCTACCCAGTCCTGCGCATTGCCGCCCCCCACTTCTCCTGACTGACTGGACTCTCAGCCACTTACCCACATTACCACATAGCGTCCCATGACCCAAATAAAGACAGGACAACTAGTTAAACTCAAATTTAGTGGATGGGGTCGGCCACAGCTTTTATTGATAAACCCAACTTGGTAAATCACTCTTTTAACCGCGCGAGACCGCCAGCCGCGAGACTATGGGATATTACCATACAGGCCTGAAGCTTGTGCTAACATTAACAGCCTGTTACTGCTAACACAGGCTTCAGGCCTGTATGGTGACAGGCTGTTACTGCTAACACAGGCTTTGTGGGAAAAAGCTCCAGAAAATTTGCAGGTACTGTAAAATGCTACGTTTTTGCCGCTGCATTTCCGTCACGTGGAGCTCCAACCTTAAACTCAGTAGGTGGGGGCATTTATGAAGCCTCTTGTGCCAATTTTCTTCTAATTCCGCCCCCTTCCGAAGTTTATGAAAAGTGCACACGATCTATCCTATGTTTGCACCTATAGACTTGTCACTTGTTGTGGTCGGGGTTCATCTACAGTAACATTTTACAAGTCACCTATGAAAAGTCATATAAAAAAAAAAATGCAAAAATGGAAGCGGCACCCTAGGCTATGGGCAGTGCAAAAACATCTCTGAGCATTGGATTCACAATTTCCATGAGGTCACTTTTGCTCTAAATTTTGCATCCTTTTAGTAAATTAGACGCACGGAATTCCAATGTATCCAAATCGTGCGCCAAACAAAGGCAAAAACATTAGCCCAATGATTAATAGCCCCTGTGGCCTTTTCTCTAATACCTGTTTTTCTGTTACAATAGTAAGCCGGCGTTGACGTTGAGCCTAGGCTGTAATAGCACAAAGTGAATTACTACGTGTCGTATGGCAATTTGCCCCAGTTTGCAAGCAATATAAACTGATTCCATCGAATTCATTTCCTTCTGAAAAAAAAAATTCCATGGATTATTTGCCTTTATGTTCCATGTGTGAGTTACGGAAGTGATAACGTGTAAGTGGGATAACGGCATTATTTTACAGAGTGTCGTGACCCTATAATTCTATAGCTGTGAATGTGGTGAGAGCTGATATGGCAGTATAGTGTTACTTTCCCTGTCAGTGCTTTCAGTCTATAGACAGTCACCCAGAATTATCTCTCCGTCTCTTCTATAAATCTCACTCCTCTAATGGCCCTGTCTGACACTTTGACATTTACAACAAGAGTAAGAGACTCGATTTGAATGGAAATCCATTTAATTTTTACAAATCTTCCGCCATCGCTGCGACTCTTCCCTATTATGTTTTTTTATTTAGCGTCTGTTTCAACAGTCTCATAATCACAGTGAAGGATTAGCGCGGCGTACCCTTAATCTTGTACATGGGTGTAGATTAATATTGTGTGTCAAGCTGAGGACAACCTGCAGCCCTCCTGCTGATATTCAGTAAAGCTTTACATATTGCCGCATTATACTGAGAGATAAGGGGGACCCTAACTTTTGTATTTTCTCCGAATATTCATCTACTGGTTACATACATACTAGAATGTATAGGATTCTCCCTCTACCATCCGTCCCATATCAGTGGTTATTGCTTTCGGAAACAGCGCCACACTTGCCTTACTGTTTTAGGTTTGCAATTTCTCTGTGTCGGGGCAACAGTGGTTAGCACTGGAGCCTTGCAGTGCTGGAGTCCTGGGTTCGAATCTCACCAGAAACAACATCTGCAAGGACTTTGTATGTTCTCCTCGTGTTTGCATGGATTTCCTCCCATTCCACAAAGACATACTAAGGGCTCGTTCACACGGTGTAACGTGGCACGTGTACGCCGCGTGACCCTTTGCGTGCCATACACGCTGGTTTGCGGCCGTGAATAAATGCACGGCCGCAAACTAGCGCGGCGCATACGATCCCCGCTCCCATTAAAATGAATGGGAGCGTGTACGGCACGCAAAGGGTCACGCGGCGTACACGTGCCACATCACGCAGCACGTTACACCGTGTGAACGAGCCCTAATAGGTTAAAAAAAAAAAGTACATTGTGATCCCTATATGGGGCTCACAATCTACATTAAAAAATAAATTCTCTGTGTCTGCATGGTAACAGACTACAAATAAACTGTTTGTTGTCTGTTGCTGGGTTTGTAGTAGACTGTTTCTGCTATGGGCTCGTTCACATCTGCGCCCGGGACTCCGTTCTGCAGGTTTCCGTTTCCTGCACAAAACTGGACAGGAGACGGAAACCTGCCGGCATCTTTCAAACCCCTTTATTTGAATGGGTTTGAAAAGTGTCCGGCCGTGAGCATCGGCTAAACTTTTTTTTTTAACCGGACACAGAGTCGAACATGCAGTACTCTGCAAAAACGGTTTCGCCGCGGAGAGCATAAAATGCTCACCGGCGCTCACGGCCAGACTCGGCATGTCAGGTTTCCGTCTTCTGTATGCAGAAGACGGAAACCTGATAACGGAGACCTGAACTCTGGTATGAGCCCAGCGTAAGTTGTGTGCTCCTGAATTGAAAGAATTCAAAATTCTGTAGCAGGTAGAAGTAGTTAGGAGCTCAGATGCAGGTACAGGGTCCAGAGTAGTCAGAATAGAGAGAAACAGCAGAACTGAACCTAACAACCTCTAGCGGAGAAACCGTAACCAAACTGCTACACACCCAGTAAGAGCCAAAGCCAATCTCAGGACGTTTTCACCAGAGCTCCTAGTGGTGGAGATGGACTTGGCAGAATTCAAGACCGGAGTTAACCGTGAGCAGAAGCCAGAGAGCAGAGTTGCAAGAAACACCAGACAAAGAGTAAAGGACAGAACAGGGTCGACAGAGGAGACAGCAGCAAATAACAGGAGCTAGTGATGGAAGGAGAGGTTGAGGTACGTACCTGGAGTCAAATGCCAGAGAGAGTAAGTTCAACAGAGTCACAATCCAAAGAGAAATCCAGGTACACAGTCCGATGGTCAGAGCCAGAGAAACACAAGCAACAGGGACGAGAGCCAAAACCAAGGTGAAACCAATAGCTGGCACAGAAGAGAGAAATGGAGGGGATTATAAAGACCCGGACCGCCACATTAATTAAAGCATAATTTCTTAAAGACAAATTCATCTCTGTGGACCCAGCAGTCTTAAAGGGACCACAACAGACGTCTCAACCCTAACAGAAGTGTTAATGAACTCATTGATCCTCACCAGCATGTTGTTTTAACTATTTCCTTTCTAGAGTGATCAGCTTCTAGCAGGGTCAGCAGCAGTGGACATAGCTTTTATTTCTGTTAAGATATTCCAATGACTATATCCTCTTTATTTAACCTTATAGGGGATAACTGATTGGTGGGAGTCCAGGAGGTCGTAGCAATCACAAGAACAAGGGGTCCTATATATAGCCCAGGAGCTTTAGGTTATGCCTCTGGTGATGGTGCCAGTGACTAAGTCTTCTCCAAATACTGAAAGGCTCAGTGTTCCCTTACCATTAAACAACTACAGCAGCCCCTTAATATGGACAATCATAAAATCCACATCCACCCATGATAGCCTTGCTTTTCCAATAGTTTGATACTGCTGTTGATAAGGTCAATAGGCCATGTTTATGACTAATGACCAGTAATCCTGGGTAACTGTCACCATCCTAAATAATTAAGCTGAGTGCCAGCAGTAAGGAAAATACAGCAGACACACAATGTTGGTATTAGTTCCTCTCTCAACCAAGGAGGAATTCTGACGCACGTTTATTAAAACAACATGCAGTTAAATAGTAGCAGAGAGAGGAAGAGAGATAACACCAACATATGTTTTCATATTCTTTCCTGATTGGTATGGGACACCTCAATCAAACAGAAAAAGTTTAAGCAGTTCCATATATAGCCAGCTACTCCCGTTCCTGCGTGGTAACCTTGGGGAGTTGTCTTCTCATCCTGGATGCAGGCGCCATCTTATCATATAACATTATACCAGTTTCAAGTATAAGCAACTATATCTAGCATTCAGCTTTTAAGGATAACAATGTTTCTCATACATTACATGATTATAACCTTCACACTGTGACCACCACTAATAGAAAATTACATGGGGTCGGGTAATAATAACCTACCAAACTACTGTACTGCAGGGGGCACTATTAGGTTACCTCCCCTGCTGCCAACCCTAGAATAGTGCCGTCCTTATAGTATTTACAATCCCACACCATTATCAGATCCACAATCCATTCATTTCAGACCATACATCATCATGCCCGACGCCAGCATGCACATAATAGCTTGGACATTATTTTTTTTAGCCCACTGATATATAGAGATATATAACTGTCAAGTGTAAGCGCCTTGGATAACATAACTTGTTTCTAGCTCAGCATCCAGAATGATCAATATTTGCTAAGTGATTGTAATCATACCGTAATGCTGAAAATGTAAAACCATTAGAATAACTCAAAACATAAAGCCGAGATATAAAGCGGAGTTAATAGCGCATTTCCAAAATCATTCTGTCTGCATGTCATCGAGTCTACGGAGCTTCACTGTAGTTATTTCAGGTTCTTAGTCAATGAGTTGCACCTATGCCGCATACTCCATTGTGTTACTTCTCCACTGATGACATCATCGTGACTACCCAACATGCCGAGCTGCCAGGTAGTCCACTAGGGAGCTATCAATGCCATTCTACATATTATTCAATGAGCATTGTTCAAGCTCGCATACATTATGTATACACTTTGTATGCACTTATGGATTGACGTTTTATACTTATATCAGCAGTCTGTAGTAACATTGTAGCATATTGCATGGGTGATCAGGCCAGGGCTGGCGACAGATTGTAGCAGGTCCTTGAGTCTCAGTGGGCCTCCTGTCAGTCATGGTAAGAGTCACATAAGCAGTAAGTGCTGTGATTCATACAGAACATTCGATATGCTTTTATCTCTGTACTGTATACAGTGTTGGCCAAAAGTATTGGCACCCCTGCAATTTTGTCAGATAATACTCATTTTCTTGCAATCACAAATTCTTTGGTATTATCTTCATTTAATTTGTCTTCAATGGAAAACCACAAAAAGAATTGTCAAATAGCCAAATTGGATATAATTCCACACCAAACATAAAAAGGGGGTGGACAAAAGTATTGGCACTGTTTGAAAAATCATGTGATGTTCCTCTAGTTTGTGTAATTAACAGCACCTGTTACTTACCTGAGGCACCTAACAGGTGGTGGCAATAACTAAATCACACTTGCAGCCAGTTGAAATGGATTAAAGTTGACTCCACCTCTGTCCTGTGTCCTTGTGTGTACCACATTGAGCATGGAGAAAAGAAAGAAGACCAAAGAACTGTCTGAGGACTTGAGAAGCAAAATTGTGAGGAAGCATGAGCAATCTCAAGGCTACAAGTCCATCTCCAAAGATCTGAATGTTCCTGTGTCTACCGTGCGCAGTGTCAGTAAGAAGTGTAAAGCCCATGGCACTGTGGCTAACCTCCCTAGATGTGGACGGAAAAGAAAAATTGCTGATAGATTTCAACGCAAGATTGTGCGGATGGTGGATAAAGAACCTCGACTAACATCCAAACAAGTTCAAGCTGCCCTGCAGTCCGAGGATACAACAGTGTCACCCCGTAATATCCGTCAGCGTCTGAATGAGAAGGGACTGTATGGTAGGAGACCCAGGAAGACCCCACTTCTTACCCAGAGACATAAAAAAGCCAGGCTGGAGTTTGCCAAAACTTACCTGAGAAAGCCAAAACCGTTCTGGAAGAATGTTCTCTGGTCAGAGGAGACAAAAGTAGGAAAAGGCATCAACATAGAGTTTACAGGAAAAAAAAGAGGCCTTCAAAGAAAAGAAGACGCCCCCTACAGTCAGACATGGTGGAGGGTCCCTGATGTTTTGGGGTTGCTTTGCAGCCTCTGGCACTGGACTGCTTGACCGTGTGCATGGCATTATGAAGTCTGAAGACGACCAACACATTGTGCAGCATAATGTAGGGCCCAGTGTGAGAAAGCCGGGTCTCCCTCAGAGGTCAGGGGTCTTCCAGCAGGACAAGGACCCAAAACACACTTCAGGTCAGTACTAGAAAATGGTTTGAGAGAAAGCAATGGAGACTTGTAAAGTCTGGGTAAGAAGTGGGGTTTTCCTGGGTCTCCTACCATACAGTCCCTTCTCATTCAGACGCTGATGGATAGTACGGGGTGACACTGTTGTACCCTCGGACTGCAGGGCAGCTTGAACATGTTTGGATGTTAGTCGAGGTTCTTTATCCACCATCCGCACAATATTGTGTTGAAATCTCTCGTCAACTTTTCTTTTGCGTCCACATCTAGGGAGGTTAGCCACAGTGCCATGGGCTTTACACTTCTTGATGACACTGTGCACGGTAGACACAGGAACATTCAGATCTTTGGAGATGGCCTTGTAGCCTTGAGATTGCTCAGGCTTCCTCCCAATTTTGCTTCTCAAGTCCTCAGACAGTTCTTTGGTCTTCTTTCCATGCTCAATGTGGTCACACAAGGACACAGAACAGAGGTTGAGTCAACTTTAATCCATTTCAACTGGCTGCAAGTGTGATTTAGTTATTGCCACCACCTGTTAGGTTCCTCAGGTAAGTAACAGATGCTGTTAATTACACAAATTAGAGAAGCATCACATGATTTTTCAAACAGTGCCAATACTTTTGTCCACCCCCTTTTTTATCTTTGGTGTGGAATTATATCCAATTTGGCTTTTTGACAATTCTTTTTGTGGTTTTCCATTGAAAACAAATTAAATGAAGATAATAATACCAAAGAATTTGTGATTGCAATCATATTCTGGAAGAAACTGAGTATTATCTGACAGAATTGCAGGGGTGCCAATACTTTTGGCCAACACTGTATCTGTCTGTCACCCAATGTATTGCATATTGCCCCACCCGATCCTTCCTATTATCTCCGAATCCAATATTCCATGACAATACTGATTTTAAAGTGTTACATTTGGAAATCCAACTACATTCCTACAGTGTTGAGATTTCTTCCTACAATCCAGAAATAATGGATTGCTAATGCTAAAAAATCTTGCACGTATATATTTTATTGCTTTTTTTTTCTTCCAAGGACAGATGTACACACTGCACACCCAGTGACATCATACTTGGAGATCTCGGTGTTTGTGCACATATCCCGGTTGACCCCATTTGACCGCTTTCTCCCATACGTCAGAGTTCTTCTTCGGCTACATAGACCAGCTCCAGTGGCCTCACTTGGCCGTGGTGTTCAATGTTTCATTGAGTAATTCCTGGAACCAGTAAATGGTTGTCGTATATTTCATCTCTTAACAAGATAATGGATGTATTGATCATTGCAGCGCACTAATTGTACATACTCTAATTTAGGATGGTATTAGCCTGCCAGCATTGTGCCGCACCCCCCCTCCCCCACTCACAATAATTACGTCTGCATCGCTGCCATATGTAAATAACCCAATACTTCAATCAGTAATAACCTAAGTGCAGAGAAGAAGCAAATTACAAGGATAATAACACTTCTTCAAGATGTCTTCAGAATTCTGGCATTTCAAAAGTTTGACTTTTATGGATTGATGAAGTGTTTTTTTTAATGTTATGCAAGTTTGAAAACCTTTTAAAAAGTATAGAAAGCATTAAATGATAGAAAACATTGCTTATTTATTTTATTAACTTCAGAGGAGAACGTCACCAAAGAATGAAGTCAAATGAAGAACTCCGGGGTTGTCCTATTAGAACAACCACTGTCCATAGATCCACAGGTTTTTTTGGATAGCGCATTCATTTCTATGGGTCCATACACATGACCGTGAATGACTTGGTCGTATGTCTTGGCTGCAAAATATGGAACAAGTCCCATTCCTGTACGATTTTGGGGTCCTTCTTCTGTGGCTCCTATTCATTGAATGAAAGGGGTCATGGAAGCACAGGTGGCACACTGGTGGCATCCGCTTGTACCTCATGCGCCGCCTGTGCCATTCATTCATGGAAGCCAGTTAGCACACTGTCACGTGCAACCGGATTTAGAGTTTGTAGACGTTGGGCCCAAAGACTCATATTTACTATTGTGGTTATGACTAGAGACGAGCGAACAGTAAAATGTTCAAGATTCGATATTCGTTTCGAGTACCCCCTCAATATTCGACTACTCGAATCGAATATCGAATCCTATTATACTCTATGGGGGAAAAATGCTCGTTTCAGGGGTAGGCAACCTTCGATCAAATAGAACTTACCAAGTCCACGAGTGAGGGTCGGGCTGGATCCTCCGAGAAGTCTTCTCCGTGCAGCGTCCCTGCGGCGTCTTCCGGCTCTGAATTCACTCTGCCAGGCATCGGGCCTGGGCAGAGCCGACTGCGCATGCCTGCACTACAAGAAAATGGCCGCTTACAGTCAAAGCGGCCATTTTCTTGTAGCGAGGACATGCGCAGTCGGCTCTGCCCAGGCCCGATGCCTGGCAGAGTGAATTCAGAGCCGGAAGACGCCGTGGGGACGCTGCGCGGAGAAGACTTCTAAAGGTAGGAGAAGAACCAGCATTGATTGGCCGACTGTATAGCATTCGGTCAATCTACGCTGGTTCTGCATCGAATTTCTCCATTCGAACAGCGAGTGGTACTCGATCGAGTACAAGTATTTCCAATACCGTAGTATTCGATCGAATACCTACTCGATCGAGTACTACTTGCTCAACTCTAGTTACGACTAGACACAATGTGGAATAAATCTTCGTGGTGATCTGGGCCAATATAGAGGAGGAAATGTTGCTAAAAATATGGCTGCATAAGTTGCACATAAGACCCAAACTGAGCTTTTGTCCCAGGGTCCATGAAACTTAAAGGGGTTGTCCACTATCAGACCAATATTGAGACAAAGGTTACGGTTTGTATAATAAAAAGTTATACAATTTTCCAATATACTTTCTGCACCAATTCCTCACGGTTTTCTAGATCTCCGCTTGCTGTCATTCATTCTGTTACTTCCAGTGGATAAAAATCAGCCATGACCATGGGCAGATTCTTATCGACAGGGAGAAAGCAGAGATCTAGAAAACCGTGAGAAATTGATACAGAAAGTATATTGGAAAATTGTACAACTTTTAATTATACAAACCATAACCTTGGTCTCTCAATATTGATTGAAAATGACCAACCCCTTTAAGTCACGCACCTGCCTAAGGGTAGAATGCACAGGAATGGAGTCAATTGTAGAATTCACATCGAGATCAAAGAGGACCATTGTTTTATAGGATTTCACTTCTATCTCCGCCTCCCATTGACTACGAAGGGAGACAAATTCAGGACAGAATTCCTGTAAACATATCCTAAGCAGCACATCATTAGGTTTCCTATGAAATGACAGAGATCTCAAAACTGTAAGGAATTGTTTCAGAAAGTGAAATTGATCAGTGTAAAACGTTCCATTAAACTCGAAATTCACATTAAATTGCAAAAACTGGAATATCCCTTTAATGAAGTCACGAGAACTTCATAAGTTGACCTTTTTTATCTGCCGCATTGTTTTCTGCTGCGCTCCTCCATGTGAGTTACGGATTTATTTATTCCCTTATCATTTCTATTTCAGTTTTATTATTTCATATAATTAAATGTTGGATTCCATTTTGCTCTATTCAGGATGCATTTCTTTAATGTTGAGTCTTTGGCCGCCAGAAGCTTCTTCCTTCTCCCTGCACTTAGACACAAAGGCAGCTTAATCAATATCCTCAGCGCAGCAGCTTCAAGCAGTAGCAAGGTGGTGGCGGCGGCGCTATCATTAACATGTTACATCCCCTGAAGGAGAAACCTACCGCCATATTACAGCAGGAGGATAAACTGGTATTAATATAATAGGAATATAATAGGGTATATAGCGGGGTAACGCTGCATCATTTGTTTAAGCCTTCACACGGAGTTACGCTCCGCTCATTCTGGACGTACAACTCGTTCAGAATGAGCGCGTAAAAACTAGCTCCCATTGATTTCAATGGGTGCCGGCATATGAGCGCTACGCATTGAAATCAATGGGAGGCTTTTTTCCCTATTGCTTTCAATGGGATACGTGTGTGCTACAGGGTGACGAGTAGTATTCGATCGAGGAGGTATTCGATAGAATACTACGGTATTTGAAATACTCGTACTAGATCAAATACTACTCCTATTCGCAGTAAAGATAAGATTCAGAACCAGCGTTGATTGGCCGAATGCTATACACTGTATAGCATTCGGCAAATCAGCGCTGGTTCTGCAGCAGGCTCGTCCTTGCTAGTCGGGAAAGCTGGCAGCTTGCTGTTAGGAGGGAGCTTACTTTTTTTCATAGGAATGCATTGACCAGCCTTGATTGGCCAGTGTACAGCATTCGGCCAATCAACGCTGGTTCTGCCGGAGGCTCGTCTGTGAGGAGGCGGAGTCTAAGATCGGACCACAGCAGTACTGCAGGGATCACCAATATTATTATTATCACACAGTTATATAGTAGATGAGGTTGGATGAAGACGCAGGTTTATCAAGTAAAATTTGTAACCCTACAATGTTGATCCGGAGGAAAGCAAAAAAAAACATGAGCCTGATGACAATAACCCCATTTGAGGGGAAAAAAAATTCTTTCCAATTCCAATCTGGCAATCACAAAACTTGTCACTACCAAAATCTAAAACCTATAATCCGTAATATTTTTCTGTTCAAGAAGGCATCCAGGTCCTCCGTGACAATGAATCCACCATCACCACGTTCTGTGGCAGTGACTTCCACAACCTCACTGCTTTTACAGTAAAGAATCTCCATCTATGATGCCGGTAAAATGTTCTCTCCTCTAGTCGTACCGGATGTCCCCTTGTCACTGTCACCGGTCTAGGGGTAAAAAGGTCATTAGAAAGTTCCTTGTTCTGTCCCTTCTGAATAACCCCAAATGTGAAGAATATGCAAATGTGTTTTCCAGGATGTAAATAGGGAAACACTGCCTCTCTATGCTGCCCTCTATTGGGAAGCTCTCTGAACATCATGCCCGACTTTCCAACAAGCCTGTATTGCAATGATGCAGGGTTTTGCCAAGTCAGTGTTATCATAACTGCGGATGGCACTGTTTTGATCTCATTGGATCTCATAAGCACAATAAATAGCTAGCAGAATAGACGCTCTACTCCACGAAAAATTGTGTAACATTGAGATCCAAGTAGGTTGCACGGAAACCCCCGACCGTATTGGGGTGAAATAATCATATGCATCCAAAAGATTCTCCAGCAAACAAAAAATATAAAACTTAGCTTTTACTTAACAAATATAAAACATGGAGATTACATCACCATTTGAAGAACACGAACATGATTGACCAGCTGACGCGTTTCAGGACTAGTGTATTAACATCCCTTACTCATAGCTTAACTTCAATAAATGCTCGAAGAACTGGATATATAGTCAGATAAAATGGAAAGCGCACCCAACTGGTCTAACTTAACCCCGTTGGTACCGGATTCCATATAAGTGTAACACACAATCCTTACCTAGATTCAATGTATAAAATCTGAAGACACAAAACACAATACTCATAAGCAATGAATATAAATGCAACATATTGTACCTAATGTAGAAAAAATCTCTGTGTATATAAACAGCACCTATCCAAAGTCTGTGATGCAGCTCGCCAAATTTCCTGTATTGCCGGTCATGTGATCAAATCACATAATTAACCACATGACCGGTCCGGGAGGCAGGACGGACTGAAATAAAATTAAATATCCATCCTTATAGACTTAGACCAATATGAACAATGCTAACTCCACTAAATATTATTTAAACAACTGGAATAACTCACTGTAATAAATGCATATAACAATATGCATCTAATAAATGTACGTCAGATCTTGTCCGATATTCAATCCATGCGGGATTCTGGTGTCCAGTCTCCATATCTAGTGCGCTTCACGTTTGAGGAGAGCAGCTCTTCTGTTCCCTCCACGCACCGGGTATGGAATACTGTCAATGACAAAATATTTAAATGAAGACGTTTCCCCATTATGGCAAGAAGAAAAATACCGAGAAGCATTGGATACATTATCAGTAAGTGTTTGTCCAATATCTGCTATATGTTCTGATATACGTGTTTTTACTGGGCGTACTGTACACCCTACATATGGTAACAAACAAAGGGTGCATTCAATAACGTATATCACATATGAACTATTGCAGTTGTAATAATTTAGAATTTTATAAGATTTTGTACCCTGTGATGTATTGAATGTAGTAGTTTTCTTACAAAATTTACAAATAGTACATCTAGAATGGCCACAACAATAGAAACCACTATTCTGTAACCAAGTTGGTTCCCTTGTTGTGGCTGAGATGAATAAACTAGGTGACAAAATGTCATTTAAAGATTTGCCTTTCCTTGGTACAAATCTGATACCGTTGCTTAAAATTTCCTTAGTTGTATAATCCGTCTCTAATATAGAAAGATTTTTCTTCATTATTTGTACAATTTGATTGAATTGAGGGGTATAAGGTGTAGAAAAATATAATGGCGAACCATTATCTTGATTATTGATCAATTTCTTATCTGCCAATAAAGATGATCTATCCTTTTTAGATACCAGTTGTTCTTCTCTCTTTAACATCCATCTGGGATAACCCCTTTTACCTAATCTATTAAGAGTCTGTTCAGACTGAGTATGGAAATCCTGTTCATCCGAACACGCACGTTTCGTGCGGTATAATTCCCCAACAGGTATTGACTGAATTGTATGTTTTGGATGACATGATGTTGCTTGAAGAGTTGTATTACCCGAAGTGGGTTTGCGATATAGGGAGGTCTGTACCCTGGCTGTTGTGTGATCCCCTGTCAACTGTAAATCAAGAAAACTAATGGAATAATTATCATGAACATGTGAAAAACAAATTTAAATTATTAGTGTTAACGTAATCTAAAAACATTGGTATGGGCGCTACATTACCCCTCCAGACAATCAAAATATCATCTACGTAGCGCCCATACCAATGTATAAAAGAAAAATATGGATTATGGTCAACAAAAATATAACTCTCCTCCCACCACACCATAAATAAATTTGCCAACGAAGGGGAAAAAGGGGACCCCATAGGGGTATTTTCTTACGCACTCTTTCACGAGAGCTGTATTGTACTTGTTCAGTCTTTTTCAAACTTTTAACTATAACATTTCATGTGGCGTCAGGAGCTATAGATCACATGATGTAGCTCTTGGGTTATTTGTTATACCTTTGCATATTAAATGGTCTGACCTAGGACCAATCTTCTTGGGACATCCTCTCTAGGAAGATCATCCTTGAGATTCTTCATTTATAAATAAGCTCTCTCATGGTAAGATGGTACATTTTTGAAGGTGACGTCAGAACTAGGGTTGAGCCGATCTTGAGATTTCAGGGTTGTTATTAAAATCCGATTTCCAATCATTTTCCATTCGAACCCGATCCCAATTCCGATCCCAATGCAAGTCAATGGGATTTTTTTTTTATAATTGAAGATCGGATTTTAAAAATGATCCTATTCACTACACAGCATGGAGTCCAAAAACTGAACGCTTTAATTGTTAGACTCCATGCTGTGTAGTGATTAAAGAAAATCCTCTGGCCAGTGAGTCCCCCCTGGAGATGTGAGTGCGTCACTCACGTCTCCCCTCCCAGTACTCGTCCACACTCTTCTAAGCCACAAGCCCCACCTTCTTGCTAGGTCTGTAACACTAACCTGGGAGGCGAGAAGAGGAGCGAGAACAGCGGGGACCGGACCAGCGATCTGTGCAGGTAAGTGTTAGCTACTAGAGATGTTAGCTAGTCTCCCATTAGAATGAATGGATGCAGCCGGCGTGCAGGGGGTTAAACAGACGGATGCCGACACACAGCCTGCATCTATTCATTCCTATGGGACCTAGCTAACATTGTTAGCTTCTCCCAAAGCATTGTGGGAAATAACCTCCGACCTCGATCCCACCTAAAAAGATCGGGATCAGAATTCCGATCGCGATCGTGAAATTTACTCAATTGCCGATCGGAATCCGATCTTTTCCGATCCCGATTGCTCAACCCTAGTCAGAACCCTTCCCAATAATTCATTCTCTATGATCAAGGCTATCCTTTCTCCGTAGCATGATGTGCGCACATGTGAGTATCCAGAACACCAAACTGTCATAGACGGTGCTTTAAAGTGTTTGTCCTAAAATCTTTCCTTAGCTAAAAAATAGGGAATTCCACTAGTGGACCCAATTTTGCAAACCAAAGTTATGCTGACCTATTTTATGCGGAGAATATAGACTACGCTTTCATGAGTATTCTGTAGTGCCCATTCCTGAGAAGTTTGGCGCCAATCGTAAATCTGAACACCATCCTTTTCAGTGTAGAGTGGTAAACTATTTGGAGCCTTATCATTCTTACCAGTGTGGTGATTAGGAACAATTTCTTCTCGAAGGTCATGGCTGATCTTGGCATGATCTCGGGACACGCATGAGCTCCAGAACACGAGACTTTAAACAGAAGAAGTTTGGAACTTTGGAAGAAGGAAGGTGTAGTTTTCTTTTGAATGTTGGATTCGTTTTTTGGAAAATTTACAACCTATTGAAATTTTTGTTTTCGAGGAGCTACCAATTGTCATTTTGGCTCTGATAGATAAAAAATATTGATGAAAGATATTTTCATTTTGCTATCATGGGCAATATCATGGCTATCAAGTAATCATGGGACCCCAAAGTAAAACCTTGCATGTGACTCAGCTCAATCAGATTATAAAACGCTTATGATTAGAGATGAGCGAACATGAAAAATGTTCGATGTTCGATATTCGTTTCGAGTAGCCCGTAATATTCGACTACTCAAATCGAATATCGAATCCTATTATAGTCTATGGGGGGAAAATGCTCATTTCAGGGGTAGGCAACATTTGATCAAATAGAACTTACCAAGTCCACGAGTAAGGGTTGGGCTGGATTCTCTGAGAAGTCTTCTCCGTGCAGCGTCCCCGCGGCCTCTGAATTCACTCTGCCAGGAATCGGGCCTGGGCAGAGCCGACTGTGCATGCCTGCACTACTACAGTCAAAGTCATTTTCTTGTAGCGCGGGCATACGCAGTCGGCTCTGCCCAGGCCCGATGCCTGGCAGAGTGAATTCAGAGCCAGAAGACCCCGCGGGGACGCTGCGCGGAGAAGACTTCTAAAGGTAGAAGAAGAACCAGCGTTGATTGGCCGACTGTATAGCATTCGGCCAATCAACGCTGGTTCTGCATCGAATTTTACCATTCGAATAGCGAGTAGTATTCGATCGAGTACGAGTATTTCGAATATCGTAGTATTCAATCGAATACCTACTCGATCGAATACTACTCGCTCCTCTCTACTTATGATTATTTTGTTCTGCTTGCGATCTTCTCCATACTCCATTACTCGCTTTCCCATGATATCTGCATTTTTGCCATAGATCATCCTTAGATCTTTTCCTATTTCTCAAGAGATGACAGGGTTTTTGGCAACATATCAACTGATCAAAACTTGCATTACAATACCTCATGTGATCCCTGCTGGTCTCTACTTTTTGGTGACCACTTGGTCTGCTACAAACTGTTACAGTGATGTTTTCTTAGATAGTGACAGTAAATGTCAGTATAGACCAGTAAGTAGAGACTAGCAGGGGACCTAGGAAGCCATGTATTCCATTCTGACCCTTTTGCAAAAATACTTTACTGGCAGGAGAACTCCTTAAATATAGGTTTATAGGTCCAGTAATACTCTATAATATACCGTATTTTATAGTCCGTCTCGGTTCATATATAAGGCGCACTGGACTATAAGGCGGTGCGCATTATATGTTATTGAAAGCGGCGGCAGGCAGACTTTGCCAGCGGCCGCTTAACCCCCCGCGTGCCAGCCGCTTCTATTGGAAGCGCTCGGCAGGCGAGGAGGGGCTCTATCAGCAAAATCATGCTGATAGAGCCCAACCGTAAAAGTTAGATTAAACTACCCCCCGTTTTAAAATAAAAGCCTGAAACAGAATGTGAAACTTACCGAGCGGTGCAGGGTGGGCCTCCTCTTCCTCCGATGTTCCGTCCTCCTCCTCCGCCGTTCGCTAACTGATAATGGCCTGGGCGCATGCGCAGTAGCCGTAGTAGAAGCATTATGATATTGCGCATGCGCCCAGGCCATTATCAGTTCGCGAGTGCCAGAGGAAGTGGTCAGGACATAGGGAGGAAGAGGAGGCCTGAATGCCCGCCCGCCCGCCATGCACCGCTCGGTAAGTTTCACGTTCTGTTTCACGCCGGCGTGACAGCAGGGCTGCCGGACACTTCCCATTCATTTCTATGGTAGTTGGCATGCGAGCGCTTCCCATAGAAATGAATGGACTGCTTTTTTCCATTCATTTCTATGGGGAGCGCTCGCATGCCGGCTCCCATAGAAATGAATAGGAAGTGTCCAGCAGCCCTGCTGTAACGCCGGCGTGTACGGCTGTGATACACGCCGGCGTTCCGTAGTGTGAATGCACCCTTACGGTGCCTTTTATGTATGTATGGAAGCGGCACGCAGACTTTGCCGCCGCTTCTATCCATATATAAGGCGCACCGGACTATAAGCCGCACTTACGATTTCTGAGGAAATCGTAGGTTTTTATGTGCGCCTTATAGTCCGGAAAATACGGTAGCTATGCATAAAGATGAATATTATGTAATACTACGTAGCAGAATAAACCAGCATTTCAAGTATTCAGTCCTATAATCAGTTCATGTAGTCCTAATATGATATTATAACAAGAAAGACTACACGCGCTTCCAGCATTGGGTCATAAGAAGAGTTCCCCTAAATTTCCTCCGAATTGGAAACCATTAAAATCTGTAATGTAAAGAAGCTCAAGTTTCTTACCACATGCCTTCATCCCTGCACCCAGGTTCCATGTTTAATTCCCAATGTGACAATCTGTTTTATATAACGACATCACGTGACCAAAACGTTGCATCTATGATGTAGAACAAGTCTTTGTGGTCTCTGCATGATGCCATTACCGATGTCGCATCATAGTGTCAGGATGTATTATCAAGGTAGAATGTAATTCAACATTACCTTTAGGCTATTCTGGTAAGGCCAGGGGTAAAAATGCGGTATTATTTCACAAGAGACGGTATACATAGCCTTCTGTATAGCTGCAATTTTGAGTAAGAAGGGTATTCCAAGGTGAATTACTGGTGGTTGCTCTTCTCTAAATCTCCAATGTCCTTAGAACATTATAATCTTCCACTTGTATCTTTTAGTCCTGCAAAGCCTACAGTATCTATCAAATCTGTCATTGAGAGGTCGGGAATATGTCTTGTGGTAATCATTTCATGCTCTCCTAGTAAACTGAAGTGACCCCACTTACACCGTCTTGGGTAATTCACTTCTTTGTCTGTGAAGGTGGCAAGACAAAAGTCATAGCGTTTTTCAGTTATTAATCTTCACCTCCTGAGGTTGATAACACTTTTTTGCAGACTGGATCCACATGTCTCCGATTCTGAAAATAGGGGATAAAACAACATGGAACCTTTGACATCGTGTTATTGTTAAAAGGGACAAGGAATATTTCAAGATGTAGGGAAGACATTCGATAGTACAACTGGTGAAAAAAAAACAAGTATAGAGAGAAAAGGGTTCGGACGTCAGGAAAAAACTATTCAAGTAACTTAAAGGAGTTCTTCAGGAATCATTCTAACCTTGAAGTGGCCAAGGTGGGCGTAAAACAAAACAAAAAAAAATCACACTCTCTTATCCTTTGTCCATTCTGTGTTCAATTCGGTGCTGAGACTGACCAGACTGGAAGTGGAGAGGTAGACATCACCATTGGCCTCAGTGGTCATTGGAGAGGGACAGGTGACATGACCACTGGCCTCAGTGGTCATGGGAGAGGGACAGGTGACATGACCACTGGCCTCAGTGATCATTGGAGAGGGACAGGTGACATGACCACTGGCCTCAGTGATCGTTGGAGAGGGACAGGTGACATGACCACTGGCCTCAGTGATCATTGGAGAGGGACAGATGATATCACCACTTGCCTCAGTGATTGTTGGAGAGGGACAGGTGACATGACCACTGGCCTCAGTTATTGTTGGAGAGGGACAGGTGACATGACCACTGGCCTCAGTGGCATTGGAGAGGGACAGGTGACATGACCACTGGCCTCAGTGATCGTTGGAGAGGGACAGGTGACATGACCACTGGCCTCAGTGGCATTGGAGAGGGACAGGTGACATGACCACTGGTCTCAGTGATCATTGGAGAGGGACAGGTGACATGACCACTGGCCTCAGTGATTGTTGGATAGAGACAGGTGACATCACCACTGGCCTCAGTGATCGTTGGAGAGGGACAGGTGACCGCCACTGGTCTCAGTGATCGTTGGAGAGGGACAGGTGACATGACCACTGGCCTCAGTGATCGTTGGAGAGGGACAGGTGACATCACCACTGGCCTCAGTGATCATTGGAGAGGGACAGGTGACATCACCACTGTCCTCAGTGATCGTTGGAGAGGGACAGGTGACATGACCACTGGCCTCAGTGGTCGTTGGAGAGGGACAGGTGACATGACCACTGGCCTCAGTGATCGTTGGAGAGGGACAGGTGACATGACCACTGGCCTCAGTGATCGTTGGAGAGGGACAGGTGACATCACCACTGGCCTCAGTGATCGTTGGAGAGGGACAGGTGACATCACCACTGGCCTCAGTGATCGTTGGAGAGGGACAGATGACATCACCACTGGCCTCAGTGATCGTTGGAGAGGGACAGGTGACATCACCACTGGCCTCAGTGATCCTTGGAGAGGGACAGGTGACATCAATCAGTTACATCAACATCCACTCACTAAAAACTGCTGAGGTCAATCACTGTGAGCTTCTCTGTGTCTATTTTAGCCCAGAACTGAGGTGGTGAGAATGGGGACAACTGAGCACTGGAGATAGGTGAGAATCCCCGGTTTCATCCACTGAGATTTCAGTGATTCCTGGACAACCCCTTCAAGGGCAAAGACTGATTGCATTGATCTAAAGGAAGTAGTGGTGTTGGACGTCACCATGTTTGATTATTTATGGAGGGCTTATCTAGTGGGGAAAAAAATTAATAAGAGGCTCAGCATGGGCTCCAAACATAAAAGAAGCTGTACTCCAACAATCCTCCTCCATTCCAGTCCCAACGCTGACTTGGTCCACTACTCGTCTATCTTTTCAGGTCTCATAGAAAATGCCACTCATTATTGGCTGAGGTGGATTAGCACTATGGCCATTGTTGGCTGTGTGGTCATTTTACGTGTCAAAAGTGACCAGGAAGAACAGATTAGAGGAGAACTGGGTAGCCTTGGATTGACTATGATGGGGTATCTGTGAGGTAAGTATTGCTTTTCTATGGTTTCACCCTATTTTGAGCACTTTTCTTAAGTGCTTCAGAAGAGTCCCTTAAAAAGTGAAGAGTGGTCACCAAAAGTATCTTTCAATCTCGATTGATTTTACTGAACCCAATGGACATATCTCACAAATTACATCTGATCAGTGGAGATCCTGATCCTAAGAACAAGCTAATATTGGCTTTTAACAATAAGCCATTGTCAAATATGGAAAACCCCTTTAAGTATGTGGCTAATTGGCCAATTTAGGATGTGCATGGACTTAAAAAAAAAACTTTATGAAATCTGCTCTTTCCACCATCCTCAACACCATCCTTCACGACCAAGCTGGTTATATATTATGTATCTACAGGCTTCTGCTTTTGCTTTCTTCCCTTCATATCTTTTAGCACCATGACACTTTTTTTTTTTTCTTGGGCAAGGATTGGAAGACCTTTAAAAGCAAAAAATCTGGTACATAAAAAATAAACAGGAATATGCAGCAACGTAAACGGTAATCGATGTAAACCGATGCATCGGGCAATAAAAGAAAAATAAAAGACTTTATGAATGCCGAATGTTCTACTTCCATTATCTAGACCGCTTCCAATTCGGCAATCTCATGATTTGTGCCGGCTCGAACGTCCCTATTTTTTTTTTGCACAAAGAAACAAAAAGATACGTTTGTTACAGTAACAATGTAGCAATCTTCAATATATTTTTGGAACAAAAACATTTTGGAAGATGGGTGCAGGAGTGTTGCCATTTGAGGACAATGAGACGGCGCCGGCACGCTTAGGGTTATAGTCTCGTTTTCCTTCTTGTTCCCGTCTGCAGTCGAAAGGTTTTTTGTTTTTTTTTTTTTTGGGTGTTTCCATGGCAACACTATATCTGTCTGCCAGCTCTGTCGTAAGTTATTGAACTGAGACTGGCTTTTGGTTTAGCAGATAATTAGGTTCTGTCTCACAGGTTCATTTTCCTGTGACTGGGACGTGAATATGACCTACAGCTGGCCTCAATTTCACTGTCACAGACAAAACTTTTAACCCATCATATTCTCCGTGGCAAACCAAAAAAAAAAAAAAAGCAAATGTTTTGGATTTTTTCTTTTGTTTTTGTTCTTTTTTTATTTTTTCATACCTTCTCTCTCTTACGATGCCACAAATAATCTAATTGGAAACTCAAATATTGAACAAAAGATGTTTTTGCAAAAACGCGTTGGGGGATATTCTTTCGGTTGCATCGTTTTTTGGTCGTGTCCTGAAATTTAACTCCTCTGCAATCGTTTTATCTCTGGCCACGAGTTTGTCCTCCTTTTGTAGATGGTGAAGGTTTCTTCTGCCTGATATTGACCCCACCTTCCTCCTCGATCCAGCAATTTTTTATTCTCCGGTCCAAAACGTATTTCTCATCCGCCCTGAATTGAGGGGCCAGCAGTGTTATTTACTGTTTTTGATGACAGGGTCAAATTTCCTAGATACATTTTGCTGTTCCAACCTCGGTAAAATGTCACAGCACGAAATGCTGGTTTAGAAAAATATCTATTGCTATCTTCTGCTATTTTTTGGGTAATGACTTCACCGTCTGGTTCTTATTTGATGCTCTGTGGGCTTCCCTTGTCTCCTACTGAAACATCACCGATTGTTATTTTTCCAAGAGTAAAAGCATCACCCAAAATAACTAGAATTAGGAGCCGGCTAGCCGGAGGTCATTAGTTTGTCTCTGTTTTATCTTTCGGAAAACTTGAGTCCAGTTTTTGCCGAAAAACATTCAAGTGAAACTTCAGTTTTGAAGATCTCTTTAATCTATGTTTTATAAAAGAGAATTTTACTATTCCGATCTACTTTTTTGCCCAATTCAAGGCTATAGTTAGGCTAGCATTTGGAAACAAACCTTTGCAGATATCCATTGAATTATAGAATAGGGTATGTATCTGCAATATACCAGGGAGGGGCTACAAGACAATATACAGTAAGGGTTTGCATCCTGAGAGTTAACAGAAAAGAAGCAGAATTGTATTGTATCTTGTTTTAAAAGTGTCAAATGTTTTGCAAGGATTGTCTAGGTTGCTCAGAACAAAAGATTTGATAAAGGCAAAAAGTCTCTGAGCCCAAATTTGGAATAAATTGTTTGTGCGCCAAAGATAATATTGGAAAAATTGTATTAAAATACACTGTCTACCAATAAGTATTTGGACCCCTCTGGTAGAATAGAAAACAACATTTCTTCCTATCCAATAGTTGGTAGACCCCAGCAGATGATGGACACAATACTCCCGGATGCCTGGTGACACTCCTGGTGTATGTGAGCCATCGGTTGGGTGCGGTTTCTCTGGCCAGCACTCGTCGGTCTCTATCTCCCAGTTTCGGGGGTCTGCTGACTCAGGGCACATTCCAACAATCACCGTTCACCTTCCACTTCCTAATCACATAGGCCACTGTCGATTTTGGGTAATTCAGTTCGCTTGCTATGTCCTATATATGTCCTATACCCTACAATTACCCCTTTCTCAAAATTGGACAACTCTGCACTTTGTGGCATCTTGTATGTGACTAATACCAATGTTGTTTCCTATTTAACGGTGGAAGGCGTGACGTACATCATGACCGCAGACATCTTCATTTGCATGGCTGTCCAAATACATATTGGTAGAGAATATAGAACAAAGCAATAACAACAATGGAAAGTTGGGCCTAATGGTGTAAATTACATAATGTGTTTTCAGGTAAATGTCAGAAATATTCCAAATTTACACATCTGATGGCACTATATAGTGATGCGATGGTATACATTTACTATATACTCCTATTATTTAGAAATGTCTATAGGTATGTGTGCTGTGGGATGCCACTGTATAGAAAAGCATAGGTGACTACATAGTATCCTATACAGATAAAAGAAGGCTATACAAATGTACCATATGCCTTCCTTGTGTGTGGCATAAGGATTCTATTTTGGAATATATCAGGTCAATGGGACCCTGTGTATATATTTGGTATAATGTGAATACATTCTAACTTAAAAGGAGTCTCGCACCTCCCCAAGCAGGTCACTTTTGTCACTTTTCTAGATTTGGAGAAAACCAAATTTGAATCCTTATGCAAATGAGGCAGTTGGTGCACTGGGGGCAGAGCTACACTTCCTTGGAGCACTGTTCTTGTTACTCAAGTAGGATGAGTGATGTCATAACATTGGG
The DNA here is from genome assembly GCF_031893055.1 of Leptodactylus fuscus. NCBI lineage: Eukaryota > Metazoa > Chordata > Amphibia > Anura > Leptodactylidae > Leptodactylus > Leptodactylus fuscus. Next base: position 14,761,715 of record NC_134266.1, read on the forward strand.
AGGATCAACTTTCACTGCAAGGAGTGATAAAGGCAGAAGATGGTAGGGGATCAGAGTGGCAAGAGCAGTGCTCTCTGGCCTGAAAACGAACCCCCAGTGCACCAAATACCTCATTCTAAAAAGACCTCAAAGTTGCTTTTTAAAATATATATATATATATATATATATATATATATATATATATATATATATACACTCACCAGCCACTTTATTAGAAACACCATGCTAGTAATGGGTTGGACCCCCTTTTGCCTTCAGAACTGCCTCAATTCTTCGTGGCATAGATTCAACAAGGTGCTGGAAGCATTCCTCAGAGATTTTGGTCCATATTGACATGATGGCATCACACAGTTGCCGCAGATTTGTCGGCTGCACATCCATGATGCGAATCTCCCGTTCCACCACATCCCAAAGATGCTCCTCTATTGGATTGAGATCTGGTGACTGTGGAGGCCATTGGAGTACAGTGAACTCATTGTCATGTTCAAGAAACCAGTCTGAGATGATTCCAGCTTTATGACATGGCATTGCATTATCCTGCTGAAAGTAGCCATCAGATGTTGGGTACATTGTGGTCATAAAGGGATGGACATGGTCAGCAACAATACTCAGGTAGGCTTTGGCGTTGCAACGATGCTCAATTGGTACCAAGGGGCCCAAAGAGTGCCAAGAAAATATTCCCCACACCATGACACCACCACCACCAGCCTGAACCGTTACCGATACAAGGCAGGATGGATCCATGCTTTCATGTTGTTGACGCCAAATTCTGACCCTACCATCCGAATGTCGCAGCAGAAATCGAGACTCATCAGACCAGGCAACGTTTTTCCAATCTTCAATTGTCCAATTTCGATGAGCTTGTGCAAATTGTAGCCTCAGTTTCCTGTTCTTAGCTGAAAGGAGTGGCACCCGGTGTGGTCTTCTGCTGCTGTAGCCCATCTGTAGCCTCAAAGTTCGACGTACTGTGCAGCGTTCAGAGATGCTCTTCTGGCTACCTTGGTTGTAACGGGTGGCTATTTGAGTCACTGTTGCCTTTCTATCAGCTCAAACCAGTCTGTCCATTCTCCTCTGACCTCTGGCATTAACAACGCATTTCCGCCCACAGAACTGCCGCTCACTGGATGTTTTTTCTTTTTCGGACCATTCTCTGTAAACCCTAGAGATGGTTGTGCGTGAAAATCCCAGTAGATCAGCAGTTTCTGAAATACTCAGACCAGCCCTTCTGGCACCAACAACCATGCCACGTTCAAAGGCACTCAAATCACCTTTCTTCCCCATACTGATGCTCGGTTTGAACTGCAGGAGATTGTCTTGACCATGTCTACATGCCTAAATGCACTGAGTTGCCGCCATGTGATTGGCTGATTAGAAATTAAGTGTTAACGAGCAGTTGGACAGGTGTACCTAATAAAGTGGCCGGTGAGTGTATATATAGATTGTGAGCCCCTTATATATCAGTATGTCTTTGTAGAATGGGAGGAAATCCACACAAACACAGGGAAGAACATACAAACTCCTTGCAGATATTGTTCCTGGCGAAATTCGAACCCAGGACTCCAGCGCTGCAATGCTAACCACTGAGCCACCATATTGCCCCATGCTTTTTTTTTTTCAAAATATACAAAGGTATAATGTTTATCACTGCAATGTGCTCTGTAACAAGGTGGTGGCACCCGGTTATACTTGGGGAGGTGGGAGATGCCCTTTAACCCTTTTCTGACAGGTCTTTACAAATGGAACTGAGCATCCACCATAGCCATTACGAATAACCCTTTAGATGCCTTGGTCAAATGTGACTGAGGCATCTATTCACCAGTGGCGCATGCGTGCCGCTATGTTTGACCCGATCGCTGGTCCCTGTTCAAGGCTCCCAGATCTTTACTATAGTTCTATTACCGGCTACAATCACATCACAGAATAATAGAATTTTACAAAATCTTTTAACTTTTCAGTGCTTGTGCGCACGTTGCCTTATACGCCTAGGATTTCAAAAAGTAAGACGTAGACTTAGAGTCCTATGGTTGACACTAAAGGCGGTCTACAACTCTTAAGACGTCTTGGCAGTCTCCTACACTGGGTGTTGCAGTTTTGCACCAGCTGTAGAGTCACGGGTTGTGGGCATGCTTTATCCTATTGGAAGCTGTGTGCTTTCTATACGTCTTAGACTCTGGCTTTTGTTTCCCTTCGTTTGCACCTGTTAATAAATAAAGCAGCGATCTGTGTAATGGAGCTGTTTTATCTGATCGTCTTTGGCCGGCGAGTCCAAGCCTAAGTGATTGTTGAACGCAAACAAAATTAAAATGTAATTTCAGGTCAGCGTCTTTAAAGCTTCCCGGCTCAATGTGCTGCTTTGTTTTTTTATTTCTGTCATAGGAAATTACATAGTGGTGTGAACGGAGGGTGATATTCTAATGAAGCATGGCAGATATAGCATTAGCCGCTCAGGAGACACCCTATGAATCTATGCCTCATGAAATAGCAATTTGTGTTCACTTTATCCCGGAGATGTGTAGATGTCCCAAACAATGTTACAGCAGTCATCACTGTCAACACATGACTACAACCGGCAAACTAAGATTACCCTGCCTTGTAGTGGTCATGTAGGACATGTACGTGCGCGACTATATAAGCGATGAATTAAATCACACGTGAAAACATCTCCATATGTTGTAGCGTCCACCAGATGAAAGAGGATGAAAACAACTTCGTTCATGGGTCAAAGGAGTAGACACAAAAATGATCTAATCCAGGTGATACCCGGGAAGAGGTCAGATGGAAGGAACCCTGTGGTCTTAATATCTACTGCTGTGGAAGAACAGTAGAAGTTATTATTAGAGTAAACTGTAGTAGCAGAATGTATATATAAGAAGCAATATTAGCATTGTGAGCACTGGAGATGGCCAAAAAGACCAAATTTTTACGAAACCGGACAAATGGAGATTTGTCTTGGGAGAACAAAGAGTATGGGTGGAGGCCACATTTTCTCTTACCTCTTTTGGGCCTCCTTGCAGTGATGACTACACTGTGTTATAAGCCATTTTAATCTTTGATTTGTACCAAACTGGTTTGATCAGAAAAAAATCTTTAACCCGAGCAACCTGAACCCAAAATGAAACAAATCCTAAGAGGTTCACCCATCTCTAGTAAGCAGTACATGAAACTAAAATATATCTATCTATTACAGATGGATTTGTTTAATTTCAGGCTGTGTGTATATGGGAACACACCATTAGAACATGCTAATAAATTGGCCCAAAAATATTTTAGAATTTTGTAGAATGTTTAAAATGGCAATGTTCTTCTAAAGCAATAGTCTAAGAAACGTGTAGTAAAATGCCTCTTTCTTCCCTTATCAGGCTCCTTTCTTCTGCCCCCTGCTTCTTAAACTGCTTTAGCTCAGTGAGGAATCAATTTACAACCTGCCCTTAAAATTCTGTGGTGAGTGGAGGGGAAGATAGAGTATTAAAAAAAAAAGAATGCTGCAGCTTCTTGTGAGTGTTTTACCTCACCCCAGTTCTGTATTCACAGCTATACTGGTCTTTACTTCTCTTTAATGTCTTGTATGTTGCTTCCGCAGCCTCTGAGTAGGTGAGGGAAAGGCTAGATGAGCAGAATTTCTTGTTTCTCTCTGTGTTGTCTATTGAAAACATCATGGCAGGGAAACATAAAGAGACAATGCTGCAGCTTCTACCGTACAACCTGCCCTTCAAATTCTGTGGTGAGTGGGGGGAAGATAGAGTATAAAAAACCCCAATGCTGCAGCTTCTTGTGTTTTACCTCACACCAGTTCTGGATTCACAGCTATACTGGTCTTTACTTCTCTTTAATGTCTTGTATGTTGCTTCCGCAGCCTCTGAGTAGGTGAGGGCAAGGCTAGATGAGCAGAATTTCTTGTTTCTCTGTGTGTTGTCTATTCAAAACATCATGGCAGGGAAACATAAAGAGACAATGCTGCAGCTTCTACCCTGTTTCCCCCAAAATAAGACATCCCCCCGTTCACCTCCTGGACCACCTACAACAGGCAGCTAAGGGAGTTCCGGCATGACTGCTAATTGTCCCCCGCTCCAGCCGCTGCATAAGACACCCCCCGAAAATAAGACAGGTCATATATTTCAGAAGAGAATTTAATACAAGTCATTGTCTTCTTTTCAGGGAAACAGGGTAGTCAGTGTTTTACCTTACCCCAGCTGGATTCACAGCTATATTAGTTTGTACTTTTTTATAATGTGCTCTGCAGCTTCTAGTCAGTATTTTACTTCACTCCAGTTCTGGATTAACAGCTACATTAGTCTGCATTTTTCTATAATGTCTACTGCAGCTTCTGAATGAGGAAGAGCATGGATAAATGAGCAGAATTTTTAGTTTTTCTGTGTTCTGTCTATGGGAGACATCGAGGACAATTAAAGATAAACCCAAAAGAGAGGAAAACTGCTAAAAAAAAATGCAGAGTACAAATCATATAATGGTCAGAAATAGAATTACATGTATCATATATACACACACAGTGTAGTCTGAAAAGTCACATACAGCAAGAAGTACACTTTAAGCTTTATTGACACAAAACTGGAAAAATCCTTTTATTATTCTCATTCTGTTCCCAAACAGAGAGAAATATATATATATATATATATATATATATATATATATATATATATATATATAAAAAGAATCATGATGGAAATACTCATATACTGCTTAGTGTAGGGAAAGTCTGATGGCTACTCGTTTCAAAGGGCAACTGAGGACACTTGACTCTCACTCAGCTACTTTGTACCTTTATGGGCATTAAACCACATTGATTTTATGGAAGAAGTTGGCGGCAGTAACAGAGCTAAGACGAGAGCGGAGAGAAGATGTTTAAGCTGATCAGAGTAAAAGAATTAAAAAGAATCAATAGCGTAACCTATATATTTTCTGGAAGGAGACACCAAAAATTTCATGATTTACAGATATTACATTTTCCACATCATGACAGAAAGAGCACTTGAGGGTTGGCAGCCGTGCAAAAGCTATCGGTTAAAAAGAAATTTGCTGTAACATCTCTTAACCTCCTAAGAAATCTAATGTCCAGGGACAGACTGACCGACTGGGAGATCAGGAATGACACCAAGACTTTTAAGAGGTATTCCATTAATAATTTTCATATATTCTGTTAATAGCTGTAATTTACAAGCATAAAAATACCTTTTTCACCATTTTTCATTTCAGGTGTCTCCTTTGGTTTCCTGTCGGTGCCCTCTGGACAGAATCAGTCTCCTTCCCCTCTGGCAGCTGACTATATTGTCCATTCTCTCTTGTCCTACAGAACAAGTCTTCTCAAGCCACTGCAGAGGGTCCGGTCCTGCCTGCATGGTAACTGCTGATGGGTTGTATTGAAACACTTAGGAGCTGATATATCATGTCTTGGGTTCCAAAAAATTGGTGTATGAGTAGAGTTGAGCCGATCTTGAAATTTCAGGATCGTTTTTAAAATCCGATTACCAATCATTTTCCATCTGAACCTGATCCCAATTCCGATCCTAATGTAAGTCAATGGGATTTGGATTTTTTTTTAATGATCAAAGATCGGATTTTAAAAACGATCTCTTTTCACTACACAGCATGGAGTCCAAAAATGTAAACAATTTTTGGACTCCATGCTGTGTAGTGATTAAAAAAAAATCCCCCCCGGGTACTTAGCTGCCCTTGTGTCCGCTTACCTGCACAGATCCGCTGCCGCTGCTGCTCACCATTCTTCTTGGTCTGGTCCTCTCTCATTGACTTGCCTTCAGAGCGCCGTGCGCCCCCGCCACCCTAGGCTAGTGTTAGGGATGATGGGAGTAGGCGGGGCTTGTTGTGGCTTAGGAGAGTGTGGGCGGGGAGATGTGAGTGCATCACGCATGTCTGCCCTCCCAGTACTCGCCCACACTCTCCTAATCCACAAGCCCCACCTTCTCCCAGCATCTCTAACACTAGTCTAGGGAGGCGGGGGCACGCAGGGTGCTCTGAAGGCATGTCAATGAGAGAGAAGAGGAGAGAGAAGAACGGGGAGCAGCAGCGGCAGCACTTCTGTGCAGGTAAGTTGAGTGATCGGGATTGGAATTCGATCGTGAAATTTACTCGATCACCGATCGGGATCCGATTTTTTTCTGATCCTGATTGCTCAACCCTATATATAAGCTGTAAAAAAGTCACATTTTTTTGTGCAGAAATTGTGACTTTGAGGCACGGCAGAGGCTTGGTGGTGGCGCTTTTGGCTCCATTAAATTTATCACCATTAATGCCAGTCTACTAGTGTAATTTATTTCTGTTTAGATGTGTTTACCCCAGAGGACTTGCCTAATAAATGTGGTCTTCATCATGATTAATCAGCCCCATGGTCCATATTGATGTGAGGCCATGTGATGTGACACTATGGAGGTGGTAAACTTATTTATGTCTTTAAATGAAACCAGCACTTGAAAAAAGTTTTTAGGTAAAGCAAAAAAAATATTGTCGCTTATGACCAATGTTTCCTGGGAACCCAGACAATTTTCAGACTTACTCATGTCTATATTTCTGAAACCTAAACTTATGTGACATTTCTACCCCTGTAGTTTTCATAGCATTATACTTCTTATTTTTTACAATTATTATATTTCACTGTTTCCATGACCCTGTAGATATATGGATTGCATATAATACAAAAACAATTACAATTAATATTAAGACAAAGTGAATTGATACCAGTTTACTGTTAACAAAGGATGGGAAGGAGACAGTATGTGAGTATAGATGTTGTTGTGGTGGTGTTTGCGGTATACTGGAAGACTGTGAAGTTGAAAGCTATACTGGTTATGACCCTGGGCACTTGGACTCAAAAGTTAAAGAACTCTAGTAATTTTTTTTTGTCCCCTCTCTTGGAAAATGAGCCTATGTGAAGTGTAATGCTACTGAATAACTTGCTGACAGTTTTATTGTAAAGTTATGTGCTCCCCTCCAGAGTACTAATCTTCTTCCTGTTCCTCTGGTGCGCACAAGGCAAGGCTCTGGCAAATCCTGACTTAACACAAGGCAAGTCTATGGGAATCAATCCAAGGCTTTACTACACTTGCATTGTGAGTTTGACCTCTTGTTTATAGAGGAAACATTGTGTACATCAGAGGAACAGAGAGGGAGCACATAACTTGACATTAAAAACTATGCACAGGCTAATTTTCAAATGGGGACAACTCAAAGTGCTTCTTTAAGTTAAGTTAGTTCTAACATCTATTAGACCGTCTTCATGTCTCATGATAATTGGCAGTTAGCGTTGAGCGATCGTGTTCGGAAAAGATCGGATTCCGATCGCCGATCGCACTATTTCCCACAATGCTTTGCTTAGCCTTCACACTGAGTAAACGCTCCGCTCATTCTGAGTAGAGTGTATAGTCAGTGTGAAGGCTCCGCTGCGGTCCCAAAGGAATGAATAGAAGCAGCCGGCACACAGCCTTAAGCCCCTGTGCACCGGCTGCCTCCATTCATTCTAATGGGAGACTAAACTAACATCTCTAGTAGCTACTTACCTGCAGAGATGGCTGGTCTGGTGCCCGGTGTTCTTCTTCGCCTCACTGCCGCTCCACGCTGCTCTTCTCGCCTCGCTGCCACTGCCTCCCAGGTTAGTGTTTAAAGAGCTAGGAAGGCGGGGCTTGTGGCTTAGGAGAGTGTGGGCGGGTACAGGGCGGGGAGACGTGACGTCTCCCCTCCCAGTACCCGCCCACACTCTCCTAACCCACCTACACTCTCCTAACCTGGGAGGCAGGGGGCAGCGAGGCGAGAAGAGCAGCATGGAGCGGCAGCGAGGCGAAGAAGAAGGAGAACACTGGAGCAGCCATCTCTGCAGGTAAGTGGATACCAGGGGGGACTAAGTAGCCAGAGGATTAAAAAAAATCCTCTGGCTACTTAGTGATTCACTACACAGCGTGGATTCTAACAATTAAAGCGTTCAATTGTTAGATTCCATGCTGTATAGTGAATAGGATTGCTTTTAAAATCCGATCTCCGATTTATAAAAAAAATCCCATTGACTTGCATTGGGATCGGAATTGAGATCGAGATCGGGTTCGAATGAAAAATGATCAGAAATCGGATTTTAAAATCGATTCTAAAAAGTCAAGATCAGCTCAACCCTATTGGCAGTATTTTGGGGATCTCTGTGATTTGCTTTGGAATTTAAAGGACGTATGTATTGTTCTTTCATGGGCCACCTCTACCACTTGTCTACTCTTGCAAGCACCATACAGATGTTCATATTTTCAACAGTTATGCTTTTTTTCCCTTGTATTTTGTAGCAGGGTGCCTGTGCCATGCTATATGCCATGGTGCAGAATGCACATTTGTTTGTTGCAGTGAGCATTCGTCTGGCGCTTGTCCATCGGTACACATATTCTTTTGAAGAACTCTACTAGAGGAACTCATGAGTTGTCCCTTGACCACAACTTCTATGTAACATCATATTTCTATTTCTGCTCCCTCCACTTAGACTGGAATACATGTTGGGATAAGAATCCTGAAACAAGTTTTCAGCCCTTCCGCACTGATCACATGTGCTATGAAATCTAATGGACACATTAAAGCAATCATATTTTCAGGGCGTAAGTCACATTTTCACTTTGATCTGTAAAATGTTCAGCAACTCTTTCAAGTTATGATAAATCTTGTCAAATTTATGCCATTTCTGTTGAATTTTCTCCTGGCCCTGTTCCAGCGGTCAAAACTGTTGATGGTACTTGATCCTGAGGCGAGAAACCGGGTAAATCTTTGCAGCTGAGCTTGACAATTATAACAAAACAATTCCAAGAGCATAATGTGGATTCGGCCTTCTGTTGGAGCACACTTTACATAGTGAAATGATCAATTCTCATCATCGCACCTCTGGCTATTATTAGACTATGTTAGGCTTCTATGGCAGCCCTGGGAATCATCATGCTGACGGTCATTTATATAAGCAACTTGTTCAACTCATATAATCGTGTTATGATGGATTTAAGATGATGTTTGGGTGCAGGATACACTAACGTTATATTGGCCGGGTCACAAATAACCACTTCATATCCAGATATCTAAACAAATCATCTCGGTGGTATGAAAAAATCAAGTACTTATTTCAAGTGTTGGATTTATAGGCCAGCAGCCTATAGGGTAAATATTCTGGCGCCTTAGACCCCACCTATCGAGTAAGCAACACCTTAAAGAGGACCTTTAACCTCCTCCAGCATCTTTTAATAGGCTCTGCTCCACTGATTCCAGCACAGTTGGAATGTTCTCTCTATTCCCCACCGTTCCCGAGTAACAAGTGCACTTAGTTTTGTTGCCTGATGTACTATTTAAGCTCTGTACTGTCAGGAGGGAGGTGTCAGGCAGGGGGCGTGATTCAGAGCTCCATTCAGAGGCAGCTCAGAGTCACACCCCTAATCTGACACTGCCCTCCTGAAAGTACAGAGTCCAAATAATATATCAGGCACCAAAACCAACAGCACTGGTTGCTCAAGAATGGTGGGGGCTAGAGAAATTAATTTCAACTGTGCCAGAATCACCATGATTTGCAGAGTCTAAGGTCATTTCAAGATAATCACCAGAGTCTACCGCAAGGCACGATGGAATTAACAGCTCAAAATCCAGGTTGCAACCTCAGAACAAGGTGCCAGAAAATAGGTGCACTGTCAGGCTAAGGACCGATCCAGAAACCCTATTGTGGGCAAAGAGAGTAATAAAGAGTCACAAAATCATGAGAGTACTAGAACCACCAAAATGAATGCAGAAGAATATCAGTAGTCCAGTAGGAAAGAGAGGGAAAAATCAGAAAGAAGCCAAAATCAGCAAACCAGGGAATCTTCAGGAAGCGGAACAGTACAGGGAGTGTGTTCTGAGAACACAGAGCCTAGAGTACTAAGCCAATCACAGGCTGGTGTTAAGGGTCAATATCAGGTTTAACCACCCCGCCACAGCCAGTGATTGAATATTGAAATGCAGCCCTGAATAGCTCTTTATCCCAAACCATTGACTGGAGGAATGGACCCAACCAAAGTTTGACTGGTAGGCATAGGAGCCTTAAAGCAACAGCCAAATGGCAAATGCAGATGCTGAACAGAATCTCTCCCAGCGGCGCGGCACAGATAGGTGGAACAGTGACGGTAGGTGCATGACTATTTAGATTCCTGGCAGGAACAGGCCGTCGCTTCTGGCATTTGTCCTGCAGCCTGTCACTGAACTATGAGAAGGACCACGGGTATAACGTTAATTTCCTGGTGTAAGCCATTAATACAGAGCCTGTAGCCAATAAGTGTCCCAAACCACTTAAGGTTCTTAAGAGAAATTTAGGGCAAACAGTCATCAGAACATCTCCTAGGAGGTTTTATCAAGAAGCAATATGTGGTCTAAACAATAGGCTGGTTCTCTTCAAGACATTGCTATCTAATCTGTGCACATCATTGAGGCCTGGTAATCAAACCTCGATCTCCAGAGATGGTAGGCAGAGGAGATTTTAAGTAATTAGATTATAAGTGAACGTTCCTAAGAGTTACAAGGTGACATCTGAAAATATCAGAAATATAGCAAGTGGCAGTATACATATATATCACTAGGACAAAAACAGAAGCCGTTAGGACCAGGGGTTGTGGTCATGTTACCCATATTAAAGAGGAGATAGACGAGCCGAATTCCTGCCACAATGGGGGTCAAGCAAGAGTACAACTGGAAGCAGCTTCATGAACAAAGCTGCCAGTAGGGATAGACTAATACAGATGATGTGTTTCGTTCAGCAGTCAGGATGCAGTGCCATGGATCCAGACATTGCAAAGTAAGGACTAGCAGGTTGCATAGTGGGTTGGAAATGATAATACAGACCTAAGGGTATGTTCACACGGCGGAATTTGCATTCCGCGTGTGAACACTTCAGCATGGCTAGCCGCGACGGGACGCTGGTGCAGTGCACCGGTATTCAGTCACGGCATTCTGCTCTGGATTAGGCCCGAAGAATGGAATCCAGTGCAAGATAGGGCAGCTCGCTTCTTTTTTCCACTACTAGCTAGCGAAAACATGAAGCGAGTGGCTCCCATTGAAGTAAATGGGAGCTGTTTTTGGAGCCTGATTTTGAGGCGGATTCTGCAAATCAAGGAGGCCACACGGTGGCTCAGTGGTTAGCACTGCAGCCTTGCAGTGCTGGAGTCCTGGTGTTCAAATCCCACCAAGGGCAACAAAACCATCTGCAAGGAGTTTGTATGTTCTCCCCGTGTTTGCATGGATTTCCATCCTATATTCCAAAGACATACTAATAGAGAAAAATGTAAAAAAAAAAATCCACTCCAAAAAGCTCTGTGCGAACAGGGATTTTTGGTCAGGATTTTGAGGCCATATTGGCCTCAAAATCATGACCAAAAAGACGGCTCCCATTGAAATCAATGGGTGCCGTTCAGGTGTTTTTTCCGGGAGCCGGCTTGTTCTTGCTCCCAGAAAAAAGGAGCAAGATGCTCATTCTTCATGCCGTTTCGCCTCACGATTTGGACTGAAGACACTCCCGACTAAGCCCATTCATTGGGCCTAATCCGGAGCGGAGTGCGCTGCTGGATGGTGGTGCAGTGCACTGCACTTTCTTTTTTTTTCTTTAAATGTAGATTGTGAGCCCCACTCAGAGCTCACAATGTACATTTTTCCCTATCAGTATGTCTTTTTTTGGAATATGGGATGGAAATCCATGCAAACACAGGGAGAACATACAAACTCCTTGCAGATGTTTTTTTTTTGCCCTTGGCAGGACCCCAGGACCCCAGCGCTGCAAGGCTGCAGTGCTAACCACTGAGCCACCGTGTGGACCCCTGCAGTGCACTGCACTTTCAGCCGTGGCTACACAGCTTTTGGACTTACCCTAAAGCTGCCAGGAGAGGTCCATGAAACAGAGCTGGTCTGAGTAACGCTAGGGTGGAGCCCAGGCCTTAGACCATCTCATAATCTGATGCAAGGCCCAAGTTTTTTGGGAGCTGTACAGAGTCAGGTCAGAGAGACCCAGGTAGGAACCAGCCTACAGAGACTGCCTACAACATGTTAAATCCAAGTTTAGTGACTGTAACCATGTTAAACTGGAGCATTTCAGGGGTGTCAGGGGAGAGAAAGAACGTGCTAAACAACTGTGAACTGTGGATCTAATACGCGAGACTGTTGTCTGCCAGTGAAGTTCTCTTGTTCTGCAAACATAAAAGAACTGTTCTCGCTTTAACTAATTGTTGACCTTGCCCCAGAAACTTCCAGTGAGAACATCCCGAGAAGACATTTGGATACATTTCTGAACTGTCGTTGTTTTATGACACAAAATAAAATCAATGGAAAGGAAGAGTTTAAGAACGGAATGGCTTGGCTATCTCTTATGTGTTATGCATTAGTTCATGTATAGCTCTAAAAATATCCTTGTCCTCCTGTCATTCGCACCGCGCCGCAAGTCCCTGATAAACATACAGAATAAAAAGCTGCTGAAAATCATGGCGCTCCTGGTGAACTTGGTCTTCACCAAAGGAAAATGGGTTGGACAAGGATCTTTATCATCGTAATCATCTGTGCTATCTATTTATGCCAATATGTTGTTGAAAAATTAGTAACCGTTTAATAGTTAAGTTGGAATCAAGGGTTCGTTTTGTTCTATGACTTATTTCTTGCTCTGTATGTCAGTAGAAAATGGCTGCCTGTCACTTGCTTCCCCTACAGAAGACGTCTTCCCATGTGGGGGTAAAAGCACGCCTGATTCTGGTAATAGTGAGGGTCCCAAATAGCCAGACCCCAACCAATCAGAAGGCTGCGCCTTATCATTTCGGTAAGGGATAGCTTGGGTGACTGGAGTAACTCTTTTTTTCAAGCGACTTTTGTTGCACTAGTGTTAGGGCCACCAAATCCAATAACAACTAGTCCATCTTTGTGACCATTCACTCCAATCCAATAGCCAATACAAACATTGTGTAGTTATGTAACAAAAAGCACATAAAGATTGTCTGGATACCTCGTCCTTTCATGTAAATTAAAGATATGATTTTTACATTGAATTTCCTTGTTTTCCTCCCAGTAACAGGCAGTAAGTGGTTGGTTTTATGGCCTTTATCTTTGTGTAGCGGAAAGATAGAAATAATTGTCTCTCTGAAGGACCCAAATGGAGCTGCTGTAGTTGTAAGTCTTATCATGTAGTGTCTAGCCGACTGAATCTATCATCTATCTATCTATCTATCTATCTATCTATTATCTATCTATCTATCTATCTATCTATTATCTATCTATCTATTATCTATCTATCTATCTATCTATCTATCTATCTATCTATCTATCATCTACCTATATCTATCTATCTATCTATCTATCTATATCTATCTATCTCTCTATCATCTATCTATCTATCTATTATCTATATCTATCTATCTATCTATCTCCTATCTATCTATATCTATCTATCTATCATCTATCTATCCATCTATTATCTATCTATATCTATATCTATCTATCTATCTATCTCATCTATCTATCTATCTCATCTATCTATCATCTATCTATCTATCTATCTATCTATATCTATCTATCTCTCTATCATCTATCTATCTATCTATCTATCTATCTATCTATCATCTATCTATCTATTATCTCTATCTATCTATCTATCTATCTATCTCCTATCTATATCTATCTATCTATCTATCTATCTCATCTATCTATCTATCTATCTATCTATCTATTATCTATCTATCTATCTATCTATCTATCTATCTATCTATCTATCTATCTATCTATTATCTATCTATATCTATGTATCTATCTATCTATCTATATCTATCTATCTATCTATCTATCTATCTATCTCATCTATCTATTATCTATCTATCTATCTATCTATCTCATCTATCTATCTATCTATCTATCTCCTATCTATCTATCTATCTATCTATCTATCTATCTATCTATCTATCTATCTATCTATTGAACAATCAATCCATGTCATATTATTCTATCTATGCTACGGCTGGTTTAGATTTCGGTTTCTGTGTTCCAGTATTTAGGAGTTGCGCACCTCTCAGTAATTGTGATACATCTGATACCAGCAGGATATGGATTATGACCAGTGTATAAAATTACAGTCTTATTACATCCAACGCTGTGTTTTAATCATGGAAAAACAATTCCTGAATAAGTAATGTTATATCCTGGGATGAGAAGATAACTAAGATCTGCGCTCCCTTTTTATTTTTTTATCACCAGTTTCGTATCCGAGGGGGAGTTCTGTTGTGTTTGCCCCTGAGGGCCAGGACTAAAAGCAATTTTAAAGTCAAGATTTGGTTGTCTAAACTGATGGTGGATATCATCAGTCACTGTCAGATGCTGCAAGAAGTGATCATGGGAGGAATCATATCTGTCAGCCTCATGTCACTCATCTGACTACAGACCAAAGGTGGACCTACGACTTGCTGAAGACCAAGCAGTCAGAATCGTTCTAGCAGGTAAAGGCTTATTGTCCCGTCTATGACTGCACTGATGGCATTTACCACAGAACATGATCTCCATATTGTCTCTACAAGTTGGTAAAGGTTAGCACGTACTGACCATGGGATCTGGGCCTCTATATACTGTAGTACTGACCAGTACTGGGCACTGAATAGTCAGAGGATCTAGGACATGTCTGCCAGTATTCACATCATACTTCACCGCCTAACGTATCAATAGATAGATAGATATGCAATAGATGCATAGAATGAGATAGATAGATAGATAGATAGATAGATAGATAGATAGATAGATAGATAGGAGATAGATAGATAGATAGATAGATAGATAGATAGATAGATAGAAGATAGATAGATAGATAGATAGATAGATAGATAGGAGATAGATAGATAGATAGATAGATAGGAGATAGATAGATAGATAGATAGATAGATAGATAGATAGATAGATAGATAGAAGATAGATAGATAGATAGATAGGAGATAGATAGATAGATAGATAGAAGATAGATAGATAGATAGATAGATAGATAGATAGATAGATAGATAGAAGATAGATAGATAGGACTGGAGGGACATGTAACACCATTTTGTCAAGCTACACAACTCCTGTATCTATCTATAATGAATACGCTAGACCATCTTTTGTGCATAAACTGGGGGTTGGCCACAGCTTGTTTATTAATAACATACCAAAAAATTAGCATAAAATAAACAAACAAACAAAATAAACCAAATCCATGCCCTGTAACTTCGCTCCGGCCTTTCGTCCGAAATGCCGGACCGCCTTCCGCCGGCGGGCATGCGGACCATCAAACCTCTGGGGCATGGAATCTTCCGCCAGCTGTGACGACTAACAAAACCTGAAAGAGAATGCCGTTAGCCAAGAAAAAGCAGCAAAAAACCGTGAGGGCAGGGTGGGAGGGAGATCCGCTCAGCAGCACCAACACTGAGAGAAGGTGCTTCCACTACCACGTGCCCCCATATTTATCAAATACCAATTTTTACCATAGCAACCAGTAACCAATCCAAAATTAATAATACAGGAGTCTCCAATCATTTTAAACATAAACTGTGGAAAAAACCACCCGCCCTCCAGTCCCAGCCCTTCTCTCTATACGCTTCAAGGGCTACAAATAGATAGGAGATAGATAGATAGATAGATAGATAGATAGATAGATAGATAATAGATAGATAGATAGATAGATAGATAGATAGATAGATAGATAGGAGATAGATAGATAGATAGATAGATAGATAGATAGATAGGAGATAGATAGATAGATAATAGATAGATAGATAGATAGATAGATAGATAGATAGATAGATAGGAGATAGATAGATAGATAATAGATAGATAGATAGATAGATAGAAGATAGATAGATAGATAGATAGATAGATAGATAGATAGATAGATAGGAGATAGATAGATAGGAGATAGATAGATAGATAGATAGATAGATGATAGATAATAGATAGATAGATAGATAGATAGATAGATAGATAGATAGATAGAAGATAGATAGATAGATAGATAGATAGATAGATAGGAGATAGAGAGATAGATAGATAGATAGATAGATAGATAGATAGATAGGAGATAGATAGATAGATAGATAGATAGATAGGAGATAGATAGATAGATAGATAGATAGATAGGAGATAGATAGATAGGAGATAGATAGATAGATAGATAGATAGATAGATAGGAGATAGATAGATAGATAGATAGATAGATAGATAGATGATAGATAATAGATAGATAGATAGATAGAAGATAGATAGATAGATAGATAGATAGATAGATAGATAGATAGATAGATAGGAGATAGAGAGATAGATAGATAGATAGGAGATAGATAGATAGGAGATAGATAGATAGATAGATAGATAGATAGGAGATAGATAGATAGGAGATAGATCGATCGATAGATAGATAGATAGATAGATAGATAGGAGATAGATAGATAGATAGATAGATGATAGATAGATAGATAGATAGATAGGAGATAGATAGATAGATAGATAGATAGATAGATAGATAGATAGGAGATAGATAGATAGATAGATAGATAGATAGATAGATAGATAGATGATAGATAATAGATAGATAGATAGAAGATAGATAGATAGATAGATAGATAGGAGATAGAGAGATAGATAGATAGATAGATAGATAGATAGGAGATAGATCGATCGATAGATAGATAGATAGATAGATAGGAGATAGATAGATAGATAGATAGATAGATAGATAGATAGGAGATAGATAGATAGATAGGAGATAGATAGATAGATAGGAGATAGATCGATCGATAGATAGATAGATAGATAGATAGATAGATAGATAGATAGGAGATAGATAGGAGATAGATCGATCGATAGATAGATAGATAGATAGATAGATAGATAGATAGATAGATAGGAGATAGATAGATAGATAGATAGATAGGAGATAGAGAGATAGATAGATAGATAGATAGATAGATAATAGATAGATAGATAATAGATAGATAGATAGATAGATAGATAGATAGATAGGAGATAGATAGATAGGAGATAGATAGATAGATAGATAGATAGGAGATAGATAGATAGATAGATAGATAGATAGATAGGAGATAGAGAGATAGATAGATAGATAGATAGATAGATAGATAATAGATAGATAGATAATAGATAGATAGATAGATAGATAGATAGATAGGAGATAGATAGATAGGAGATAGATAGATAGATAGATAGGAGATAGATCGATCGATAGATAGATAGATAGATAGATAGATAGGAGATAGATAGATAGGAGATAGATAGATAGATAGATAGATAGGAGATAGAGAGATAGATAGATAGATAGATAGATAGATAGATAATAGATAGATGATAGATAGATAGATAGATAGATAGATAGATAGATAGATAGATAGGAGATAGATAGATAGGAGATAGATAGATAGATAGATAGATAGGAGATAGATAGATAGATAGATAGATAGATAGATAGAAGATAGATAGATAGATAGATAGATAGGAGATAGATAGATAGATAGATAGATAGATAGGAGATAGATAGATAGATAGATAGATAGGAGATAGAGAGATAGATAGATAGATAGATAGATAGATAGATAGAAGATAGATAGATAATAGATAGATAGATAGATAGATAGATAGATAGGAGATAGAGAGATAGATAGATAGATAGATAGATAGATAGAAGATAGATAGATAATAGATAGATAGATAGATAGATAGATAGATAGATCGATAAATAGATAGATAGATAGGAGATAGATAGATAGATAGATAGGAGATAGATAGATAGATAGATAGGAAATAGAGAGATAGATAGATAGATAGATAGAAGATAGATAGATAATAGATAGATAGATAGATAGATAGATAGATAGAAGATAGATAGATAATAGATAGATAGATAGATAGATAGATAGATAGATGATAGATAGATAGATAGATAGATAGATAGATAGATAGGAGATAGATAGATAGATAGATAGATAGGAGATAGATAGATAGATAGATAGATAGGAGATAGATAGATAGATAGATAGATAGATAGGAGATAGATAGATAGATAGATAGATAGATAGATAGAAGATAGATCGATAGATAGATAGGAGATAGAGAGATAGATAGATAGATAGATAGATAGATAGGAGATAGATAGATAGATAGATAGATAGATAGATAGATAGGAGATAGATAGATAAATAGATAGATAGGAGATAGATAGATAGGAGATAGATAGATAGATAATAGATAGATAGATAGATAGATAGGAGATAGAGAGATAGATAGATAGATAATAGATAGATAGATAATAGATAGATAGATAGATAGATAGATAGATAGATAGATAGGAGATAGATAGATAGGAGATAGATAGATAGATAGATAGATAGATAGGAGATAGATAGATAGATAGATAGATAGATAGGAGATAGAGAGATAGATAGATAGATAGATAGATAGATAGATAATAGATAGATAGATAATAGATAGATAGATAGATAGATAGATAGGAGATAGATAGATAGGAGATAGATAGATAGATAGATAGATAGGAGATAGATCGATCGATAGATAGATAGATAGATAGATAGATAGATAGATAGATAGATAGGAGATAGATAGGAGATAGATAGATAGATAGATAGATAGGAGATAGAGAGATAGATAGATAGATAGATAGATAGATAGATAGATAGATAGATAGATAGATAATAGATAGATGATAGATAGATAGATAGATAGATAGGAGATAGATAGATAGGAGATAGATAGATAGATAGATAGATAGGAGATAGATAGATAGATAGATAGATAGATAGATAGATAGAAGATAGATAGATAGATAGATAGATAGGAGATAGATAGATAGATAGGAGATAGATAGATAGATAGATAGATAGATAGATAGATAGATAGGAGATAGAGAGATAGATAGATAGATAGATAGATAGAAGATAGATAGATAATAGATAGATAGATAGATAGATAGGAGATAGATAGATAGATAGATCGATAAATAGATAGATAGGAGATAGATAGATAGATAGATAGATAGAAGATAGATAGATAGATAATAGATAGATAGATAGATAGATAGATAGATGATAGATAGATAGATAGATAGATAGGAGATAGATAGATAGATAGATAGGAGATAGATAGATAGATAGATAGATAGATAGATAGATAGATAGGAGATAGATAGATAGATAGATAGATAGATAGGAGATAGATAGATAGAAGATAGATCGATAGATAGATAGGAGATAGAGAGATAGATAGATAGATAGATAGATAGATAGGAGATAGATAGATAGATAGATAGATAGATAGATAGATAGATAGGAGATAGATAGATAAATAGATAGATAGGAGATAGATAGATAGATAGATAGATAGATAGATAGATAGATAGAAGATAGATCGATAGATAGATAGGAGATAGAGAGAGAGATAGATAATAGATAGATAGATAGATAGATAGATAGATAGATAGATAGATAGGAGATAGAGAGATAGATAGATAGATAGGAGATAGATAGAGAGATAGATAGATAGATAGATAGGAGATAGATAGATAGAAGATAGATCGATAGATAGATAGGAGATAGAGAGATAGATAGATAGATAGATAGATAGATAGATAGATAGATAGGAGATAGATAGATAGATAGATAGATAGATAGATAGGAGATAGATAGATAAATAGATAGATAGGAGATAGATAGATAGATAGATAGATAGATAGATAGATAGAAGATAGATCGATAGATAGATAGGAGATAGAGAGAGAGATAGATAATAGATAGATAGATAGATAGATAGATAGATAGATAGATAGATAGATAGGAGATAGAGAGATAGATAGATAGATAGGAGATAGATAGAGAGATAGATAGATAGCCGCATAGCCTGAGCTGCTTAGTAGACAAGGCCTACCATCTCCAGTTATACGGCCACTATAAGACGGGCCGGCTCTCAGTAATAAGCGGTGTAGTTACTGCCCACCATGGAGTATAATAGAGATATCGGTGTAGGAATAGGTTTATCGTTTCCTCTCACACAATGGCGTTGTTATGTATTTAGCTACATAATAAATTAAATCCTTTCGGTAAGTAATCCATGTAAATGACCCAATTGATATAATGGTGTTTTGTAGGATATTTCCCCCCTGTGGGTGTAATTGTTCGCCGCCTCACATGGGGGTTTATTCCATCATCTTCCACTTTAAAACTGACAGAATCAGGAAGACTAAAATCTCATCCACAGCCAAAAATACAAACTTGTCTGCGCTCCCGAATTCTTACAAGCAGCCACATTTGTCGTTTGTTTGCAATGCTATACATTGTGTAAGACTTGTGTGTATGAGCACTGGTAACAGATCAGCACCAAGATTTATTATAGTAAAATGCCGCCATCCTTGTCCTAAGGGATGATAACATTCAGCTCATGAGCCAACAGGTTTGGACTGATCTGGATTCCATCCCAATTTTGCATGGGGCACCAGGAGTAGAAAAATTTGAGGCTCTAATGTAAATATCATGATGTCGGTGTGTCCCATGTGTTCGCTAAGCCCAATCACAGGCCACCACTGTCCCCCAGGGCAGGTGACATCACCCAGGAGGCCAGAAGACAACCCGAAAGGATTGCCATTTACT
Source organism: Leptodactylus fuscus (assembly GCF_031893055.1). Classification (NCBI taxonomy): domain Eukaryota; kingdom Metazoa; phylum Chordata; class Amphibia; order Anura; family Leptodactylidae; genus Leptodactylus; species Leptodactylus fuscus. The sequence continues at coordinate 14,782,372 of NC_134266.1, forward strand.
GCACAGATGTTCTCTGACAGAATATAACAAGTTCTTTTCCAGTTTTTGACAAACTTTAAATCTTTGGGTCGGACCACACAAACCCGAAACAATCCTTCAGACGATTCACCCATCTGATAAGCATATATCCAAAGTCTACCAGATCCAAAGTCAAGTCACCATGGGTCATATGATTGTGAGCCACCGGTTACCTCGACCACTTCTGTGATGTCTTCCTGCCATATTTGTGGTGTATTGAAATCCCCCCAAAAGTGACTTAACGGTGGGGGCACATGGTGTCACTGTCCTCAGGAGTTAGTTCTGATTAATTTATAATAATTTGAGGTAAAGAGTGCTGTTTTGATTAATTTATTAATTTGGTTTGATCTAATTATGTCCTCCCCTATTTTCTGAGGTAATCTACGAATGGTGCTTACCATGGGGTTAAGTGAGGTCAGCTGTGCCCAGCACGAGCAGGTTCTAGAAATTTCCAGCTGTTCTGCCTAGTAACAGGTCATCAGCTGATTGGATTACAGATGTTCTGCCTGGCAGCCGAGTCATCAGCTGATTGGACAGCTGTTTCCAGTGGCGGGAAATTCGGACATAAAAGCCAGCTCAGCCGTAGTTGTGTGGCAGTTTTCCTGAAGAAAATCAGCTGTTAGGAAGAAGGCAGCGCCCACCCGCCCACCCTATGGGTTAGGGTAACAGGATTGTCGTGTCGTTTTATTAGAGGGGGTGTTAGTCGCTCAGCTACTGCTGGGAGGACTTGATGGTCAATTTAACTACTTGTTGTTACGGTTGTTTATTTATTGATTATTTATTAATTATTTTATTGGTTTATTAAAATATTTTATAATTTATGTTTGAAACCCCCTAATAAAACATCACGGCCAAGTTTATACCACTTAAAAGTTGTTGTGTCTTTATTTAATGCTGGTTATTTATGGTACTATTTGTTGGTATAGCCTGTGGGTCATGTGACACCTTGAGCCATGCTCCTCCTCCTCTGTCTGCAGGGTAAGGCCGGGTTCACACGAAGTTCAATGGGAGCGGGGAGCGTATGCGCCGCGCTAGTTTGCGGCCGTGCATTTATTCACGGCCGCAAACTAGCGCGGTGCATATGCTCCCCGCTCCCATTGAACTCAATGGGAGCGTGTACGGCACGCAAAGGGTCACGCGGCGTCTACGTGCCAAATCTCGCGGCACGTAACTCCGTGTGAACTCCCCCTAAGTGTCTCTTGAAGATGACTTCAAGCTTAGAGTCACTTCTATGATGTCTTCCTGCCATATTTGTGGTGACTTGTCCACTGTCAGCCTCTGTTAGAACAGCTGATATGTGCAGGGTCCAGGTATCGGACATATCACATATTGATGACTTATGCTATGGATAGGCCAGCAGTATGAAAATTCGACAACCATGAGCCGCATCCCATCCAAACATTTACATTTAGTTTTCCTTCTCTCTCCGGGCGCAGACCACCATGAAGACTTGTTCACAACATTTCTGCACACATTCCCATCCCTTGAGGTTGACCCACCCCAAAAATGACGTGCCTAGCCTCCAACACAGAATACCTCCTTGACTACATACTGCTGAACAACTGCTATTTTTTGCTATTAAAGGGCTAATGTTTCCCTTCCTGACAGTGGAAGGCTGTGTATAATAAACCTTCGCACTCCAGTGCACCAGCAGGCAGTGTTAATACATTTATGATGCACAAACTAATAGCCAGAACAGGGAGTCATAAAGGAGTTCAAAGGCGTTTATCCAGTCCTAGTGTGCTAGGGGTGAGCAATGCACCTCTCCGGCTTCTGGGCCCTCCGCAACTCCTGTACAACTGCATTACTATTGCTTCAGCTTGGCTCTACATGCATATACTCCATGCACAGAAAACAAACCACCTTGTTCCAGACACGTGAGCGTTCTGAGCAGGGGCATACCCATAAGGGGTGCAGAGGAAGCAGTCGCTACTAGAGATGAGCAAGTACTATTCGAAACGGCCGTTTCATATAGCACACACCCATAGGAATGAATGGAAGTGGCCGGCCGCTCAAGCCCCTGCGTGCCGGCTACATCCATTCATTCCTATGGGTGCGTGGTATTCGAAATAGTACTCGCTCATCTCTAGTTGCTACTGAACCCTCAAACCTAAGGCAGCTCCAAAAGACCCTATGCCACATATATTATACCACTATCCAAAATGACACATAGTAGATAGGGGCCCCATTACAGATTTTGCATTGGGGCCCAGATTCTTCATGTTACACCCAAACAACAATAAAGTGCAGATTTTGAATTCAGGAATGTTCTAGATCTCTTTGGATTCAGGCTAACATACAATGAGGTTAATCCATGGACTGATCGTAACGAAATCACACAATGAAGAGTTCTCAGAAGGAATTCTCCGGAATATTATTTCAAGTAAAATTCCAGTATTTACCCGAAACCTCAGGATAGGTAACAGATCCTCATTATACGGAATAATCTTGAAGAAACAGCGTGATATTTTTAGCTCTTTCAGTTTTTAATTTATGAAGGTAATTTCTCATCGCCGAAGTGAAGTCAATTTCTGCAGAAAGTATAGTGTACAGTGTGATATATGACACGGTGATATATACTAATGGAACATATTGGTTTTATACATGCGGCTCAATTAAGTATCCTCTAAATTGTAGACATTATTTCCACTTACTCCGCATGCCGCCACTCACTCCGGATAATCACATCCGACGCTTTGTTTAAAAAGAACAGTGTGGCGCCATTAACCAAACCCTGCAAAGAACTTGCCGAAGACAATGTCATTCAGAGAGGGGAAACGGGATCCTATGGATCACTAATGATATTTACTACGCCACCATGGTCACCACTGCCATGTAGAGGAAGAGTGTATAGCACATGTTACACTGAATTCCATTGTATTGAATGGTGACATATATATATATTCTATACAGCAGAACAAAACGGCACACTTTAGGCTAATGCCAGATAAAAGGAGTCCTACGGATCAGAGATAGAGCAACTGGGTACCGTGTGCCATTTAGAAGAGTGGTATATTATATGGGCCCCCCCAGGCTCTATGACCGCCAAAGCTCCTGGGCGTGACCGAATGCTCTGCACCCCCTTAAGCATATTCAACTGCCATCACAGCATTACACAGCACATTGCAGTGTTAGGCATCACAACTTTGTAGATTTAGAGAAAACCAAATTCAAATTGATATGCAAATGAGGCATCTGGTGCACTGGGGGCGGGCCTTTAGCTCCCAGGAGCACTCTTCTTACCACTCAGCCCCTTACTATCGTCTGCCTATCCCACATCATGTTGTGGGAGTCGATTCTTCTACTGCTATGATATCACTCACCCTAATTGATCAGCAAGAGCAGTGCTCCCACGGCAGAAGCCCCACCCCCTGTGCACCTACTGACTCATTTGCATAAGAATTCTACAAATCTACAATATTTACATATATATAGCAGAGGTGTGTAATATGCTGTGTAATGCAGCGGTGACGGTAGATGACCTGTAAGGAAGAAGTGTTTGTGTTGCCCTTTAAGAATGTAAGGTGTCTGCTCCTACCACTTTACAGGGCCAGCACAATCTATATAAAAATGCAAACACTGTGCTAGAAGCCTAACCAATTCCAGAGGAATAATTTACCCCATGTCAGAAATATAAAATAAGATAATATAAGATAATCCTTTAATATAATACGTTATCTTATCTTCCTAAAACAGCGCAACCCTTGTCCATAGGTTAACCCTGGTATTGCAGCTCACCCGAAGTGAAAAGAATGGAGATGAGCAGCAATTCCACACAAAGAACCCTTGACCTGGTGGAAAGCCTTTTTAGGAAGATGTCGGCTATGTATCTCTCCTCCTGTACAACCCCTTTCATTTACCATATGCCATTATAACCTGGATGACTTCCATATATGAAACTGAAGCCCACATTGATCTATTTGCCATGTAACAACTATACCTTAGACATGAATCCAAGAAATCAATATCCTAATATTGACAAGTTAATATAATATCAGTTTCCCGTGTGTAACCGGTCCGGTACAAGGCGGCGGCGCGCCATTGTAATTGCTCTACAATGAAGGAAACGCTCGGTATATTTACACAAGTCTTGCCATTTTTCAGGATCTTCGGGAGGTGATTTATTGCTGTGCTCACGATGCTTGTAAGCTTTTAATAATTTGACCTTTCATTACCTGAAAAATCCAATAGAGTCTTTGTTAATGTTGTTTAGATGTCAGCAGTAATTGCAATCTATATACATATTTTACCTCGCAGCCCATTGCCAAGACTGAGCCGCTCCAGCAGAAAGTGTAAAGGTATTAAATACTAAGTACTAATATATTCCTGAAGAAGGGGCATAGAAGATGACATTTAGAGGGCAAAAGTAACAAGAAATGTGTAATTTAATATAAGAATATACCAACAATCAAGTCCACTGTTGTATACAGGATAGTCAAAGCATTCTGATACTCTGGCAGCAAACCGTAGTAACACATTTTGTCGGACCTTGCAATGCCAGGATTGGCCGCATACACTGGATCTTCACTAGCAGACCTTACTGTAATAGAACATATAGACAGTGGTGTGATGTACGAGACAACTCTTATTCCTTCCAGCAGTGCTTACATCGAAATTATAGTAAGGGTGTTTTATATGTAGGCTCCTAGGAATCCTGACAGTGTTATACACTATGTATTATAGATTGGTTCCTAGGAGCCCTGACAGTGTTATACACTATGTTTTATAGATAGGTTCCTAGGAGCCCTGACAGTGTTATACACTATGTATTATAGATAGGTTCCTAGGAGCTCTGACAGTGTTCTACACTATGTTTTATAGATAGGTTCCTAGGAGCCCTGACAGTGTTCTACACTATGTTTTATAGATAGGTTCCTAGGAGCCCTCACAGTGTTCTACACTATGTTATATAGATAGGTTCCTAGGAGCCCTCACAGTGTTATACACTATGTTTTATAGATAGGTTCCTAGGAGTCCTGACAGTGTTATACACTATGTTTTATAGTTAGGTTCTAGGATCCCTGACAGTGTTATACACTATGTTTTATAGATATGTTCCTAGGAGCCCTGACAGTGTTATACACTATGTTTTATAGATAGGTTCCTAGGAGTCCTGACAGTGTTATACACTATGTTTTATAGATAGGTTCCTAGGAGCCCTGACAGTGTTATACACTATGTTTTATAGCTAGGTTCCTAGGAGCCCTGACAGTGTTCTACATTATGTTTTATAGATAGGTTCCTAGGAGTCCTGACAGTATTATACACTATGTTTTATAGATAGGTTCCTAGGAGCCCTGACAGTGTTATACCCTATGTTTTATAGATGGGTTCCTAGGAGCCCTGACAGTGTTATACACTATGTTTTATAGATAGGTTCCTAGGAGTCCTGACAGTGTTATACACTATGTTTTATAGATAGGTTCCTAGAAGCCCTGACAGTGTTATACACTATGTTTTATAGATAGGTTCCTAGGAGCCCTGACAGTGTTCTACACTATGTATTATAGATAGGATCTTAGGAGCCCTGACAAGTGTTCTACACTATATTTTATAGATATGTTCCTAGGAGCTCTGACAGTGTTATTCACTATGTATTCTAGATAGGTTCCTAGGAGCCCTGACAGTGTTATACACTATGTTTTATAGATAGGTTCCTAGGAGCCCTGACAGTGTTATACACTGTTTTATAGATAGGTTCCTAGGAGCCCTGACAGTGTTCTACACTATGTTTTATAGATAGGTTCCTAGGAGCCCTGACAGTGTCCTACACTATGTTTTATAGATAGGTTTCTAGGAGCCCTGACAGTGTCCTACACTATGTTTTATAGATAGATTCCTAGGAGCCCTGACAGTGTTATACACTATGTATTATAGATAGGTTCCTAGGAGCCCTGACAGTGTTATACACTATGGTTTATAGCTAGGTTCCTAGGAGCCCTGACAGTGTTATACACTATGGTTTATAGATAGGTTCCTAGGAGCCCTGACAGTGTTATACACTTTGTTTTATAGATAGGTTCCTAGGAGGCCTGACAGTGTTCTACACTATGTTTTATAGCTAGGTTCCTAGGAGCCCTGACAGTGTTCTACACTATGTTTATAGATAGGTTCCTAGGAGCCCTGGCAGTGTTCTACACTATGTATTATAGATAGGTTCCTAGGAGCCCTGACAGTGTTATACACTATGTTTTATAGATAGGTTCCTAGGAGCCCTGGCAGTGTTCTACACTATGTATTATAGATAGGTTCCTAGGAGCCCTGACAGTGTTATACACTATGTTTTATAGATAGGTTCCTAGGAGCCCTGACAGTGTTATACACTGTTTTATATGTAGGTTCCTATGAACTCTGACAGTCTTTTACACTATGTTTTAAGCTATTTTCAGCTGTGGATCATACCAAACTTTTTCGGGACCTGAAACGAATTTTGAACCTGAGCCACCCAAACACAAAACGACACAAATCCTAAGTGGTTCCCCCATGTCTTGTCACAGGTAACACAAAGAACATAATAAAGAATTATTGATCAATACTGATGGGGTTAAAGCACTTTCTACAGTATATAGTACCATGTATGTATGTTTGTCTCTGCCACATTTTTCTGTTTTCTCTCTCCTTCTCCACTCTCCATTGACTTCTATGGGGATGTAAACTAAGCTGACAGTGACTCTTTTTGGTTTGGATTGAATATAAATGTATAAGAATTTAAATATTTGTATTGTTTATGTGTGTGATACAGGCTATAATACATGATTTTGTAATTTTATTCTCTTGTATTTTAATTTTGGTGAGACCATCTTGGGAAACCATGACATATTTAGCAGATATTAGTTCTGTTCAGTAGAGGGAGGGAGGAAAAGTGCGGGATAAACGAAAAAAAAAAAGGTATTTTTCTCTGTTAAAATAAAACTTTCTTTGATTCACTTTTTTCTATTGCTACATGTAATTTCAAACAATCTAAACAAACAGAAAAATCAAAAGTTAGGGCTGATAAAGTCGACTATTGGATTGGTCCTTAAGGAAGTAAAGTGTTACATTTGAGACACAATTATTAATTTAATTTTTGGACAGCTCCCTCTAGTGTTGAAAGTAGGCAACTAGAATTTTGTAATTTAGCTTTGAAGCTTTATGAAGAGCATCATGAATTAAAATATATCATGAGATTACATATCCATCACAGAAGGTCCACACCGGCTGCATTACAAGACTATTTAATAATCCTGCACCTTTAGATCCAGATTACAGATATCACGTAACCTTTAATCCCTGAATATCTCTGTCTGTAACGGAGGCCTAGACTGGTTTGCCTGGTGTCTGTGCACTGAATTATTATTTTCATGGTTTCATTATGAACAGGTTGAGAGGTTTCTCTGATTTGTACGCTGCAGCCGTGCAGAGGTGCAAAATTTGTTAAATTACTAGCACTGACATCTAGTGGTCAGATTAAATAATGCAAGTTTTACAAAGTTTGGTTCTACGGTTCAGGAACTCAGAAGAGAGGACAAAGAAATATGCAACACACTGAGTACAGTGTGATTTAGTTTCTAGATGCAACACTTGTGCAAACCATATTAACCACAATTAATCCCATGGTGCTGTACATTATTATATTAATTCCATTATGCTGTACATTATTATATTAATTCCATGGTGCTGTACATTATTATATTAATTCCATGGTGCTGTACATTATTATATTAATTCCATGGTGCTGTACAGTATTATATTAATTCCATGGTGCTGTACATTATTATATTAATTCCATGGTGCTGTACACCGTATTATGTCCCATAGTGGCCCCTGCACACAGTATTATGTCCCATAGTGGCCCCTGCACACCGTATTATGTCCCATAGTGGCCCCTGCACACCGTATTATGTCCCATAGTGGCCCCTGCACACAGTATTATACCCCATAGTGGCCCCTGCACACAGTATTATGTCCCATAGTGGCCCCTGCACACAGTATTATGTCCCATAGTGGCTCCTGCACACAGTATTATGTCCCATAGTGGCCCCTGCACACAGTATTATGTCCCATAGTGGCCCCTACAGGACTAAATACTGTCACGTCACCCGCTGACCGCTATACCAGGACAATTGTGGATAAAAAATCTGGTCATATGCATTACAATTTAGTAACTCCATGAGCCTCATATTAATAGCAGTTAACCCCATCATGTCCCTCACATTAACCCTTGTGTACCTCACATAAGAGTTACTGATATGTGAGAGACATGGAGGTAATAATAAAGTATCTTCATTACTATTACCACCATATGTCTCACATATCAGTAACTCTTATGGTGAGGCACACAGGGGTTAATGTGAGGGACATGATGGGGTTAACTGCTATTAATATGAGGCACATGGAGTTACTAAAACACAAGTAATCACCCCAAATGCCTGATAGTAATAAGTAACCCCAGTACGTACCTGTGTAGCTTCAGTTTCATTTTCCTTCTTCCTCTTCAGTGCAGACGGCAGGAGCTCGGCAGGGATAAACCCCGCCTCCTCCTCTCATTGGTGGGCAGAAGACAGGCAGAGAAAGGGAGGGGGGGGAGAGAGGGAGAGGGAACGTCCTGAAGCGCTGACAGGAGCCAGAGCTGCAGCTCCTGTGTGTCAGCCGTTGCTGCAGCTTCGGGGCCCCCTGTTGGTGGAAAGTATTCCACCAACAGGGGGCCCCGATCATTATACTCGGGGGTCCGAAAAGACCTCCGAGAATAATGATAGCAGCGGTAGCAGCTGTCACCGGGCCCCTAATGTCCCGGGCCCTGTGGCAGCTGCCTCTGCTGCCTCCGTGGTAGTTACACCACTGATTATTATATTATTTCCATGGTGCTGAACATTATTATATTAATTCCATGGTGCTGTACATTATTATATTAATTCCATGGTGCTGTACGTTATTATATTAATTCCACGGTGCTAGACATTATTATATTAATTCCATGATGCTGTACGTTATTATATTAATTCCACGGTGCTGTACATTATTATATTAATTCCATGGTGCTGTACGTTATTATATTAATTCCACGGTGCTAGACATTATTATATTAATTCCATGGTGCTGTACGTTATTATATTAATTCCACGGTGCTAGACATTATTATATTAATTCCATGGTGCTAGACATTATTATATTAATTCCATGGTTCTGTACATTATTATATTAATTCCATGGTGCTGGACATTATTACCGTATATACTCGAGTATAAGCCGAATTT